>NC_079147.1:152213875-152368392 GCF_945859685.1 Eupeodes corollae
GTTGTATTTTTAATGGATTGTTTTATTTTAAAGCAATTTTCATTCAATAAAATTTCTAAATAGAAAATCGACTAATTGTTGTCTGTTAGGATTTGTTGTACGAAATGTTTTCAAGCTTATTTGAGTTGTCTTGAAAATGATAAAGTTGTGCAATTTTTTTTAAAGTAAACTCACAATTCCATGTCGTTCATTTCATCACAAGGCATTTTTGTAATGATAATTTTATCCAACTGTCGATGTTTCGATTCGACCTGATCCTTTTCTCATTCACCATTGGCGTTACGCTCCTCTAAACCAACTTAAGCTTGTTGGAAAAAATCAATGCTATTTACTCAGAAAAAACTCTAAAAGGTGTCTTATCACAATATCTCCGTGGCCAGTTAATGTCACCTCTTTGAAAACCAACACACGGTTATAAACTTGTCTTGCAAACTGTGAACTGTGACTGCAAAATTTTAAAATCGTTGTCAAACGCATCATTCCATTTTCACTTGACAAAAGATGACAGATTCAAAAAGTATTGCCTGCTGCCCAAATAGCTGGCTCTTGAAATGAAACCTCTTGCTGAAAAGCAATGGTGCGTATTCATTGAACATTTTTAAAGTCATTATTTCTTTTTTAAGGCTTGTTGATTGAATAAACACAGCTCTTATTTTCTGCTGTGTATAGTAAAACCCCAGTTTAAGGTTGTATTCTACTACGTTTATACTTTCAAGTCCCAGGTTAAAGCAAAAAAATACAATTATATTTTCAAACTTGTTATTTTGTGCTCATTCCTCGAATTAGGTGTCGAAATAAAACATCACTCTGGTGCACACTTATACCCAAAAATCTTAATGCTGTTAAAACCAGGAGACTGTCAGAAACGGGTAGTAAATTTATGATAAATTCAAACGATATCTTTCGTAGAAATCGTTGTCGCTTAATTCAAATGGATTGAACCGAGGTTTACATATTTTTCTTTTTCTTGGTGGCATATTTAGCAGATCACGAAATAACTCAAACTCCTCTAAGATATCTATATTTTCTTCAATTGCGGTATCAATCGAAATTTTTTTGGACAGCAAGTTTACGTACAATTTATTTGATATCATTTATTTTTTCAGCTCTTAAATTCACAAACAAAAATCAAGTATGATATAACTACTTAAACACAACATTTCCTATGTTTATAGTTAAACAACAGGTTTAGCCCTAAGCTTAGGTTTAAATTTATTTACAAATAGCCTAAACTCTATACTTCCTTAGTAAAAACTTAGCAAGAGTTTAGCAAACATCTTTGAATATTCCCCAATATGTTTACATTTTTGCTATAAGCACAAAAACAATTAGAAATATTGAAGATCAATTATATTATCCCGATCATTAAATGACGTAAATCAGCTCTTTCCAATTAGTTCCAAAACTTTGGTTTCATCTTTCATTGAATTTTAAAAACAGAGTGAATCATGCGTAACGTAAAATGTTTGTCAACTTTTATTCCATTTGCAAAGACCAACTGAATGCTCTGAATCATGAAAAGAATGAAATAAGAACTTCATCAAAATGCATTCTCAAACTCATGGGTGTGGTTCTATAACTCCCAATCACCCAGCCTATAAATGAATCCAAAATAAAAGTGTAAGCTCTCAAAATCCAGCATAAATTCATTATTCATCTTGAATTATTTAAATTGTAATATCATTTACAAAATCTGAACATAATGTCTCAGTTCAGAAATATGAAACTGAATTGATACCTCAAAGTTCACATCAAATCAAAATTTTATAGAAAAAAAAATAGAAAAAAAGAAGAAATAAAGACAACAATTTGGATTTAACCTTCAACATCTTCTACTCAGTTTATAGCTACATTATCTAGAAGTATACGAGTATTTATATATATGAACTACCCTTTGTACAATTCTCAATGTACCTTTAATCTAATGAAAAGAACATAATCTTTAATTTCGTGTTAGTTTTATCTGATTTTCAACTAACTGATGATTGATGAACCCTTTGGCACTTCCAAGTGCTATAAGTTCAATGAATATTGACTCACAAAAGTGTTTGTAAAAAAGATTAATTACATCTATAAAAGTGTATTTTTTTTTCAGAACGTACCAAAGAATGTGAACACAAAATATATATATATGTACAAGCAATAGGCGTAGGAGTGTGGGATTTTACATGTGAAATTATAGAACTGATGAAATAATATATTATAGATACTTTTTTCGGTCTTGTATAGAACTTGGACAGTATTACTGTGAATGGCACTAAAATGTAGCCCAGGCTGAAAATTGAGGCTATTAAAATTACCTTTCTTTTAAAAAAATATTTTGGTAGAGTGCAAATTAATAAATGTCGAAGCAATGTGCAACATATTGTGGTAATATTATGAGAATTGGAATTTTTTATTAACACAAACAATATAATTTATTACTTGCTAAGCGATTTTGAATCTTTTATTTGCATATAACTTAAGTATTTACAATGTATGTACTTACTCGTAGTTAGATTTTATGGAGGTCAATGAAAGTTGTGTCATTGGTTGGCTCGAAGAGTGATTGACATTTAAATATGCATATTTTATAATCTTTTGCTGACCACTTTCAAAGAATTAATCTAAACGTTTGCTTTTAAATTGTCTGTATTCCAATAAAATGAAGAATATGTAAAGATGTTTACCTTCTCTACGGCAATGTTTTATCCAAGATTTTGTAAAGTACAGACTTGTCAAATTGCAATGGCAATAATTGTGATATTATCAACAAAATTATAGCATCTTCCAAATGACGGTGACGGCTTTAATACCAGATCACCTATCTATCTATCTATCTATCTATCTATCTATTATTTATTATTTTTCATATTTATTTAAAAAAAAAATGTATGGATCATAATTTTATTTTAAAGAGAAAGATATGCCATTAACAATGAGATGAGAAACGATATGATCTAGAAATCTGCGAACAATTGCCATATTTCGGGCTGTTATTTAACTTTACAAATTCCATCTTTAATGTCTAGAAACGCTTGTGCAGTTTATTTTATCCATTTTGTGGTCTAATACAATTCTTTAGCTGATAAATCGCAACATATAGGTTTTTATAGGTAATTGTGTTTACCTCTCTGAGAAATAACATGCTTAAAAAAATTTACCCATTAAATATACATAATTTTTGTAGTAAATTCTAACAATTTGAACTGAAGACCGTATTATATCTCGCAGGTGAAGTTTCCCAACGCGTTGATTAAACATCAAATTCTCGCTCTCAGAAACAGAACTTGGAATCAAAAATTTCTAAGTTTAAAAACTGGAAGTAAGCCATTTTGGAACATAATAAAAATAATAAAAAAAAAATTAATTTGTTCCTGCTTTGAAAATAGGAAATACAATTGCTCTGTTCAATTTTGAAAAAGGAAACGCACGTGCACAATTTTTTTCTAACAATCATTCAGACAATAGAACCAGAAATAACATTATTGAGTCTTCAGTAAATAATTCCATCAATTCTTTAGAACTTTCAGATGTTGATTCTCCCGATGATGTGGTCTCTTTAGATGATATTAAACTATTAACTTGTCTCTTAGAAACATTAAATCAGCAGGTTCTGACAAGCTTAAGAATTTGTGTCTTAAAAATCTTCCAACAGCAGGAATAAAATACATTCAATACTTGTTTAATTCCTGTTTTAAGTTAAATTATTTTCCGGTTAGTTGGAAATTAGCTAATATTATTCCGCTCTTAAAACTAGGCATATCTGAAGGCCGATCAGTTTACTTAGCTCATTAAGTAAATGTTTTGAACAAGTAATTAAAAAAATAATAACAACATATGTTGAGAGATACGATATACTTTCACTAGAACAGTTGGGATTTCGTGCCTTCCACAATTCAGTTCAATAAGTGCATAGAATAACCAAACATATTAAGAAAAATTTCAATGTAGGAAAAAGCACAGGTACGGTGTTCCTTGACATTAAAAAAGGCGTTTGACATCATTTAGCACGACGCTTTGCTACATAAGCTTTTAATTTCAAACTTTCCAAAGTATCTCATTAAGATTGTACAATCATTTGGTCCAATCTTATATAAAATTTTCACTTATGATTTCCCCTCCTTCCTAAACTGTGAAAAAGCAATTTTCGCCGATGATACCTGTATCTTTTATTCAGGTTTAGTTGGCTTTTTCATATAAGCTACTCGTAACTTGCAATCTGCATTAAAAATCGATAATGAAATAAAGTTGTTGATATACAAAGTTGTATTTCAAGCAATAATAAACGGTGATTTTTTAAGAGCTTGAGAACTTTAAAAAAAAAACGCAGAAAATTTGCAAAATCTCATCGATTCCTTATTTCAAACGTTAGATTGGTCCATGACATTTACTTTTTGAAGATAATTTCATTTAAATATTGACCGCGGCTGCGTCTTAGGTGGTCCATTCGGAAAGTCCAATTTTGGGTAACTTTTTCGAGCATTTCGGCCGGAATAGCCCGAATTTCTTCGGAAATGTTGCCTTCCAAAGCTGGAATAGTTGCTGGCTTATTTGTGTAGACTTTAGACTTGACGTAGCCCCACAAAAAATAGTCTAAAAGCGTCAAATCGCATGATCTTGGTGGCCAACTTACCGGTCCATTCCTTGAGATGAATTGTTCTCCGAAGTTTTCCCTCAAAATGGTCATAGAATCGCGAGCTGTGTGGCATTTAGCGCCATCTTGTTGAAACCACATGTCAACCAAGTTCAGTTCTTCCATTTTTGGCAACAAAAAGTTTGTTAGTATTGAACGATAGCGATCGCCATTCACCGTAACGTTGCGTCCAACAGCATCTTTGAAAAAATACGGTCCAATGATTCCACCAGCGTACAAACCACACCAAACAGTGCATTTTTCGGGATGCATGGGCAGTTCTTGAACGGTTTCTGGTTGCTCTTCACTCCAAATGCGGCAATTTTGCTTATTTACGTAGCCATTCAACCAGAAATGAGCCTCATCGCTGAACAAAATTTGTCGATAAAAAAGCGGATTTTCTGCCAACTTTTCTAGGGCCCATTCACTGAAAATTCGACGTTGTGGCAGATCGTTCGGCTTCAGTTCTTGCACGAGCTGTATTTTATACGGTTTTACACCAAGATCTTTGCGTAAAATCTTCCATGTGGTCGAATAACACAAACCCAATTGCTGCGAACGGCGACGAATTGACATTTCACGGTCTTCAGCAACACTCTCAGAAACAGACGCAATATTCTCTTCTGTACGCACTGTACGCATTCGTGTGGTTGGTTTAATGTCCAATAAAGTAAACTGAGTGCGAAACTTGGTCACAATCGCATTAATTGTTTGCTCACTTGGTCGATTATGTAGACCATAAATCGGATGTAAAGCGCGAAACACATTTCGAACCGAACACTGATTTTGGTAATAAAATTCAATGATTTGCAAGCGTTGCTCGTTAGTAAGTCTATTCATGATGAAATTTCAAAGCATACTGAGCATTTTTCTCTTTGACACCATGTCTGAAATCCCGCGTGATCTGTCAAATACTAATGCATGAAAATCCTAACCTCAAAAAATCACCCTTTATTTTACGTTTGTAGGTTACAAATCATTCAAAATAAAGTCTTGAAATTGATGTTTAATCTTCCGAGACATTTTTCGACAAAAGAACTGCACCAATTTTTTTAATATTGAACTTATATCGTTAAGACTTTCGAGGCTTTATAAGAGATATAACATAGCATGCAATTCTTTCGACAACGAATTGAAAGCAAACCTGGCTAGTTAATAAATAATTAAAAAAATATGTACACATATATAAATATTACACATTAATATTTATTTGTTATTTAGATAATCATTTGTATATTTATTTATTTAAATTGTTTTGTATTGTATTGTATTTTGTATTTTATTATATCAACTTTATTGATTTATTTATTAAAAAAATGTATACTATCCAAACACTTTCAGTATTTGTTAGTTTGTTAAATTATTATTTATTACTTATATATTTAATTTATTTGCTTTAAATTGTTTTTAAAGTTATTTATTTAGTTCACTATTCGCTTAGTTAATGTTCAAGTGTTTGATAACTTATTATTTATTATTTACATAAGTATTTATTTATTTACTTATTTATTTAATCATCTATTCATTTAACATTTACATATTTATGTATGTATCTATTTATTTATTCATTATTTATTTCCTGAGTATATTGTAAAGCTTAGTTCTATCTAGAGCTTCACCGCCTCCCATTAGTTTCGGTTTTTAGAAGCTTCACTATAAGTTAAGCTTGACAATGTCAATATCTTTAATGGTACCATCAACCCATCCATCAACATATTTACAACAATCATTCTTGCCTTTTGTGCCAGAAAATCTTGTGAGAGAAAAATCCATCAATGATAAGATTCGACACTCGATAAACTACTCTGCAGGCTTTTCTTATTCCGTGCATAAATGGAACATCTTGATATTTGGCTCTATTTATAGCCCAATGCAGAATACACAAATGTTATTGGAAGGGTTATTGAATTTAAATATATTTTTTTGAAAAAAATCAGTTTAGTCGAATCATTTCCGATATCGAAATCAACGTTAATTCTAAGTTTCAATACTCTTTGGTTACTTTTTTGAATACTTTTACTCGGTTTTAAACCGAGTGTTTGCAAACAACGTGCAGCCGATACCTTCTGAAGCTCCTGAAGATACTAATCTCCGAATCCGCACCGCACCTCGCAATAAAGATGAGATCGTTGCAGCAATTAAAGCACTTAGGAACAACAAAGCGGTAGGACTTGATGGAATTCCCGCAGAGCTTTTACAAACAGCGCCAACGTCATCAAGCGAACTGCTTCATCCACTCATAAAACAAACCTGGACCCACCTAAAGCTCAATCCATGAGTGGAAGAAGGGAATTATTGTCAAGCTTCCAAAAAAAGCAGATCATACAAAGTGCGAAAAATGGAGAGGAATTCGCGTTCTACCTGCCGTTGCCAAAATACAGGCAAAAGTCATACTGGAACGCATCAGAGACCACCTTGAGGACACACTCGATACCGAACACCCTACGGATCATTATTAAACAGTGAGTTGAATATCGATCACCACTACACCTGCTGTTCATCGACTTCGCGAAGCCCTTTGATAGCGTTAACAGCGAGTATGTCTGGTTAGTTTTGCGTAGGAGAGGCATCCCAGAAAAAGTAATGGCTATTATTAAAGCAGCATATGATGAATCCAAGTGTCACGTACTGCACGATGGTAGGTTGTCAGATGACTTTGAAATCCGAAGCAGATATTGTTTTTGTTGGTGATAAGCGATGTACTGCACTCAGCACTGTTAGGTAGCGGAAGGAGCTAATGGACTTTGACATCCTATTTAAGCACTTAGATTACGCGGACGATGCTCTCATAGAATCATGAATCATCATCAAATAACAACAAGTGTGGAGAGAGACGCAGAAGTTGTGGGGCTGAAAATTAGTTCCGACTATACAAAAATGATAAGCCTCGGAATCCGACTATGCTCTCAAATAAATATTTTCTCGCAAACGGTGGAAAAAGTGGAGAGCTTTCAATACCTTGGAAGTATCGTTTCCATCGAAGGCAGAACTGAACAAGACGTCATCTGCCGCATCGCCAAAGCAAAGCAGCGTTCGGTATGCTGTCAAAAATTTGGAGGAGTAACTATCAGCTTAAGAACAAAGCTACGACTGTTTCGCACAAATTTCGAATCTGTGCTTCTTTATGGGTGCAGCACTTGGAAGGTTACTTCAGCCATAACAAGAAAGATGCAAACATTCGTGAATAGATGTCTTCGTAACATCCTAAGTATTTTCTGGCCAAACCGCATAACAAATGAGGTCCTTCATAGAAGGACAGGTCAGGAACCTATAGCATCTATAATACGAAGACGTAAATGGCAATGGATTGGAAATACGCATCGAAAAGGTAACGACTGCATTGCAGGCCAAGCAAGTTTTTCAGAAAAAAAACTCATATTTGCAAATAAAAATTTCTCTTTGCACATAACTAAAAAAACTTTTCAAAATTGTAAATATAATTTGCAAACTTTATTTTGTTAAGTAAAACAAGAATAACAAATACTTTGCAAAATTTTAAAACTTTTCAGAAAAGACTTTACACTTTGCACATTTGACTTTGGTTAAACTTGTTTTGTAAAGACAATAACTTTGAAAAGTAATTTGCAAAATATGAGTGCAAATTTTCAAAGTGAAAAATGTTTGGTGAATCAGGGCTCATGTCTTCTATTTTTATTTTCGAAAGCTTATTTAGATTACAGGACTGCCGAAGTGAATCACTACTTTTTTTTTTGAGGGACCATCGAAAATATGGCACAGTACCTGAGTCTGCATAAATGATGTTTAAAAATAGTTTTGTTATATGTATTTACATAGATGTCAGAGGGTTCTTTGAGAAAAATCTAGAAAGTTTCACCCGCAATGGCAACTAGTGTAATATTAACCCTTTTTGTAAGTGAGCTGATAATTCTTGTATTATTTCGTCAACTCTTTCATTTCTCTTAATGCTACTACGACCTAGAGCACAAATAAGAGTGATGTGGAGGCAAATTTTCAGAGATAATAGTTTATCTTGACATAATTCCACTTATAGAGGAGTCATATATGAATTAATAGCCTTATACATTCGCTTCTTCTCTTGAAAATAGATGTTTTTCTGTTTTAGTTAAAGTAAGCAAAAACATCGTAGTCCATCTTTGACCCATCAGGTTTAGATTTAAGATTAGATGAATAATTTACATTGTTTACAAAAATCAAAAAAAGCAAGGCATTCTGCCTGGGTAAAGAAACACAAATTGGAAACTTATTTTTTATAAAATATAATTTCTAAATAAACGAATTAGGTACATGATTTAAACAGTTCTTTTTTTTTGAATAGTTTAAATTAAATATTATCTTTAGAAACTCTCATTAACGTTTATCCCCTTGTAATTTTGAGCCAGCTTGCAGTAATATACAGTTTTTTAACGTCGACTTTGTTCAACAATGATACAATTTCATTTTCGTTCAAAAAACCCGTTCTAAGAATATTTCTACTGATTTAAGAATTGGACATTTACTTATGAAGTGAAATACATCTTCTCACACTTGTAGATTACGTAAGGAGCATAATATTGGTAAATCCTCCCTATGTGGAATGAAGTTAAGAGGTACGAATACAGAGACCCAGTTGCTTCATTAAGGCATTTTTCTCATAACATATCATCCACTTTTGCAATTAGGTGGTGCAGGGATTCTTTCCATTGATTGAAATCAATGTACTTACTGCTGTGTGCGATATTTTATTTGAGAAACACCTACTTCAAGATGCGCTTTTGAACATGTAATCTTTTCTCTCAGATGCATTTCTATATTTACATTTTTTGTCAAAATCATTTGAACTCTTTGACAATTTTTATATTTTCACCATTGTGGTTCCATTTTTCATTAAGGAAGTTTCTACCACCTCCGTTCTTGAAAATCACGATCTTGGAAGTTTCCATGTTTACTATTAGGTTCCATATTTTACAGTACTCAAAAATCCGGTTTATCATAAACTGTAGTGATTCTGGAGATGACGCGAGAACCACAATATCATCCAATAACAAGAGTGCTTTAATTGATTCTCCCGAGTGTTCTACACCAGCAGGTAAAAAATCGACTAAGTCTTCGGTAAATAGAGCGAATAGACTACAACCTTGTCTAACGCCTGATTCAGTTCTAAACTAATCCGACTTTTCTGTACCATTCAAAACTGCTGCATTAGCATCCAATATCCATATACAGGCTTTGCAGGACTTTTCCAAATTTTAACGACATTCCCATACCAAAGAGCTTATAGAAAAGAGCTTGCCTATTCACCGTGTCAAACGCAGACTTTAAATCCACAAAAAACGCGTATAACTTCTTCCTTCTTTTTATAAATGAAAGGCTTTTCATAAAAAAGATATGATCGATTGTTGAGTAACTGGTTGTAAAGCTTGCCTGAGATTCTTTCAACAGCTTATTTTCTTCAATCCATTTACTGAGCCGTCTTTGCAGAACAGCTGTAAATATTTAATAACACGAACTTAAAAAGGATATTCCTTGATAGTTCGACATCTCAGACCAGCTTCCTTTTTTGTGGATCGGAAAAATGATTGATTCCCTAAATTCTTGAGGAATCGTACCTGTTTCCAACACCTCGTTGTAAACTGCAGTAAGCTTACTTATTAACTCTACGATTCCATACCTAAAAAAATTCCGTTGGTATCCCATTGGAGCCTGCATCTACTTCTTTGTTAGTTACCGGATGTACAAAATGAAAGTTGTTTCCTTTAAGAATTGGGCTTAGCAAGTTTTTAAAATGGTTTGCCAAAAGCAAGGGGCTCAATTTGGGATGGATTTTAAAGGTTTTACCATTAAAATTGTTCACCAACTTCCAAAAGTCCTTCGAGTTCATACAATTTGATAACCGTCTAGCTTCTGTCTCAAAGTAATTTGTTTTCTTTTGGAAACACAAGGTCTCGTAATAGGTGTTTGCTTAGCGACATTTTCTTTTGAAGTGCCCATGGCTTGAGCGACGATAAGCTTTTAACTATCCAAATGATATCTAATTTTCTGACCCATTTTAAAAATAGTTATATGGAACTCTTTCTCTACTATGGGATATCTTCAAAAAAATTTTGGTAGAAAAAAAAAATGGTTTCAAAAACACAAAAAATATATAACGCAATCATTTTTCTAATAATGCTATGACTGTAAGATTTTGCAAATAGGAAATGGATTTTTTAAGTCTTTGTACCATGACCTATGCATAAATTTATTGCTTTGATGGGGCAGTAGAAGGTGTAAAGAATATCACTTAAGTCATCTTTTGGAAAGAAACAAAATTACCTCTGTAGTACTGACCTTCGCTGATCTTTAAATGTTCATAATTTTGTCGATATAATGTTGATCGGTAGTATAGTAGATGTATACGTTAAAAGACATCGCAATCCTTCTTAAATATGTATTACAATTTTTCATTTACATCGTATGATAACTCCTACATACGAGGATAACAATTTTGCCCTAAGGTATACATAGGTCAAGACTTCAATTGGTACTTGATCAGCCTTATTTAAAAGCCTTAACACTATAAATAATCAAAGAGGCAACCTTGTTTAAATAGAATATTCAAACACTAAGTCATAATTCGAAATTATCTAACATAAGTATTACAATAAAAAGAGTTGTAATAACCTTGTAAGATATTTACTTCTTTACTTTCTGAATAAAAATAGAACAAAATTAGCCACAAATATTTATTGCTCCCATTAATGTACAATGTACATGAATGAAGTTTTAATATTTTTGAAAAAAATGTTTTTGTGCTAATTAAACTAATTTTGATTAAATGTTGCTGAAAGCACCATGTGGCTGTTCTCACAACAACAACAAAAATACACCAAGTGCTAATTTGAATAAAATAAAGAAGTGGTTTTTACTGACCCAAATTAATAATTTTTAAGTAAAATATTTCCTTTTCTAACTTTTTTGTTTCTATATAGTTTATTTCTTTTCTAAGCTGTTTTATTTTTTGAGCTGGATCTTTCTAGTTGGTACTTGCTACTACCTAACCTAACCCATGTGATTGAGTTCGAAGAATCTCACGTTTTTCGCGCTCGCACAGTTTGGGGCCAAAAAAGATGAACAAAAAAAATAATTTCATATTAAGTTGGTAGCAAACTATTTTTGCTAATATCAATAAAACATTGGACACAAGTTCGATTTTCAAACATAAAGACACATAAAAATGTTCATGGATGGTGTGTCCTCTGGAACTTAAAATAAAATAAGAATATAGTTTTTTATATGAGATTGTTAAATCTCTCATGGGAAACGCCAGTATACGAGTATCTGCATATTTTTATTTTTTTTTAAAGTTATAAGTCGTGTTGGTTTGATTGTTTTCGTTTTTTATTTGTTGTAGTTTTTGTTCAAGCGCGGACAGCAAAATAAAAACAGTCTTCTGGTATGTGATCCTTATGGGTTTTCTTTTTGCATAGAGTGTGCGCCTCCTATTTTATATTTATGTTTCTGTTAGTTTAAGTACTACATTTAAATGGTTTAGCAATAGTCCAGAGCTAGGGCAAACAAACACCAACAATAAAAAAACACAACTCTACGGGAAAGCTCTCATAGGAGATGGAGACACATTTTTTGTTTGTTCTTAAAATAACACATGGTGCTGGTGATGGTAGAGGGAGAAACTGTCAATGGAGGAGTCTACAAGTGAAAAAATCGTGACTTGCAAGTTTGATAAATACAAAAATACCTACATACATATAGCTCTAACTTTTTTTTTGTTGTCTGTTTCATTTGAAACCCAGAAATTGAACTTAAAGTGCTACTGATATGCATAAAGTGTATGCAGTTCTTTTTTTCTTAACAGATAAATATATCTTGTGTATTTAAGGTACCTATGGATTTAACAAAGTCTGATCTTATGAAAAAATAACTTGAGATTTTAAATATGATTAAGATCCTATTTTTTTATATTATTACTTTTCCTTTCACCGATATAAAATGAAAAAACAAAAAATATTATAAAACCAAGTTCGAATATCAGCTCTTTTGTTTCTACTTCAAATTTCAAAACACTTATTTTTATTGTTCTTGAATACAATGTTTTAGCTTATAATATGCTATAATTATGTTATATGCTATATACATTTATATATATTAAAATGTTTTGAGCTAGAATCGTAACGAATGACCAATTTCCTTGAACTTCTACCATATACAAAATAATAGCAGTTGATAGTTCCCATGAAACTCTTCTAAATATTTAAATTGTTTAACTTTATCCTAGAGCGTCTTGTTTAGTTAATTCTGCGATTGTTATTGCTTTTTGATTTTGAAATTAAGTGTTTTTAATACAAAATTTAAGTCGTTTTTATAGTAGCCCAAAAAATTCACTCTTTGAGACAAATTGACAAGAAAATAAATAAAAAAGTAAAAAAACTTGGTACCATTATTTTTTTCCTCCTGATGATGATCGATCATACAATGAAAAGAAGACTGAGTGTAAGACAATGTGAAAGGGTAGACAGATCAAAAATAACATAAACAAAACCTCTTAAATGTAAGTTTATATAGAATTTGATATATTATGTAGTGAATGTAGAATTGTGTGTTTTTTCGTTATTGTTAAGAACTAAAGATGAAGGGAATTTAAAAAAAAAAAAACAAGACAAAACAAAAAATAAACAAACAAACAAACATACAGTCTTTTTTTTACCTTTAAAAGAATCACTGTCTTAAGAAGGTCAAGAGGATAATGTTTGGGAATGTTTACTGATGAAGTATTTTTTTGGGTTTTTGATGGATTTCTTAGCAATAGATTTTTGGGTCATATTGTACGTTTGTACCCATACATTCTAATAGAGATCAAAAGGTTTATGTACTTGTTTTCTTTCGGATAAGCCATTTTATTTCTGTGTTCTACAATAAATATTGACACCTTGTGCAATAACATAAATTATTTATTGCTAGTTTATATGAAATTCTAAAAGAGAGTGTTTTTTAGATAGGTTTTTAAGTAAAAATAAAGGCCTTTTCATAAATATAATAGTTTGCCATTATGTTTTAAAAATATTTAAGGTTAAGTGGACGAGAAACCCAATTTGCTACCACTTTTTGCAGCAATTGGGTCCAAATCATCTCTTCCAAGGCGTACATTATGTCGGGCTTATCTGCGCTGAAAATTATGAAAAAAACATAATCCAACAAAATATAATTCAGTGGTGTTGAATCACACGATCTTAGAAACGATATCATAGGCACAAAACGACGCGAGATAATGCGCCCACATAAAGTTTCATTCGCGTGAACCTAACCATAATTTTGGTAATAAATTTGCACGATTTGCAAACGTTGTTCGGGAATGAGTCTATTCATTTTATCAAATAGTAAACTGACTTGAATACAAATAAGGTGACGTTTTAAAAAAGACCAAAAACCACGCGTCTTTGTAGATATCTAGGGCTTAAAAATCTTAGTTGAATATTGCATGCAATTGAAAAACGTTCAAATTCAGCTGAACCGAAAGGACTATTATCGCATTTTAGAATTGCTGGGTATCCTAATTTTGTCGAAGATATGAGAAATAACACCAATTATGTGTTTTGATGTTTTGTTTTCAATCTTTTCAGCAGCTAAGTAGTTTGAATAAGCATCAAATAAAGCAATGTAGTCTCTGCCTGCATATTCAAACAAGTCTTCTTTCTTCTTGGACTAATGGCTCTTTTTGCATATTCCGTTTAAACTTTTCACAAATATTCCAGGAAGAAACTAATTCCTTTATTTGAGAATTCATTCCAGGCCAATAATACAACATTCTTGCACGAGAAATAGTTTTTTCAATCCCTAGATGTGGTTGGTGTAACCAAATAGATATTTTTCGTTGCAATTCTGATGGTACAAATCGTCTATGATCAAAAAGCAGTAATCCATTTTCTAAATGTAGTTCCGATTTTAGTTTAAAAAATGCTCACTAAGATCATCTAACTGATGAAAACCTGGCCAACTATTTTTTACATAATTACAAATCCTAGCATATTTTTCATCCTCATTTAATATTTTCTGATATAAATTGTAGTTCCTTTCGGTGCAACAAACTGATTTTGTGATTGAATGAACTACTCCCGATAGCCCTTCAATTTCCGATATTTAACTTTGTTGTGCACGTGATAAGAAATCAGCTACTAGCAATTCCTTACCCGGTTTATAGATTCCATCGTTGGGAAATAAAGTGTTATAAATAGTCATTTGCGGATATTTTCATAGAAACGTAAACATTCGCTGAAGACGGGTTGTAACCTCTTTAATATCACGCTTAACCAATGTTTCAAGTGGCTTATGATCGCTTTCAACTGACAACTCACGGCCATACAAAAATAAATGAAACTTTTGACCATTTTGAACTAAAACGCACCCCAACCCATCTTTCGATGCAACCATTTGAATAACTACTGGCTGTTTTGCATCATAAATTGCTAGAACTGGTTCCGATGTAACTATTTTTAACAACTTGTTAAATTCGTTTTCGTGTTTTTCTGTGCAGTTAAAATCAACATCATTCCTTTTCAAATTTCGCAATTCCGCTGTTTCTATTCAATAAGTTTGGAATGAACCTTGCTAAATACTTGAGCAAACCCATAAATCTCAAAATATCTCCTTTGCTTCCTGGTTTTTTCATTTTCAAAATCGCATCCCTATATTTTAAATCTGTTTTGATTTTTCCTTAGAATAGTATATTACCATAAATATTACTTCCCGTTGACGATATTGAATCTTTTCCGGATTAAGTTTAATATTGTTTTTTCTAGCTCTGTCCATAACCAAATTCAAAACTTCATCATGATTTTCTTCATTTTCTCCAAACACAACTAGGTCATCAAAATAAACAACGACTCTCGGTATATCCTCAAAAATTTGAACCATCTTTCGCTGAAACATTTCCGGTGCACAGTTCAAACCAAACGGCACACGATTAAATCTGTACCTACCAAAAGGAGTCATAAATGTTTTTAATTCTGAGCTCGCCATATCTAATTCCATATGCCAAAAACCGCTTGTCAAGTCAATAACAGTAAATATGTACTTGTTAGCCAGTTTAGATGTTAAGTCATCAATGGTTGGAATTAAAAAATGCACTCATTAAGAGGATTCGGATCCAAACAAATTCGAAGACGACCATTAGGCTTCTCAACTATTTGCAAGTTATTAACCCAGTCAGTTGGGTAGTCAACGGGTGAAATGATTCCATATTTAACCATTGACGCAAGTTCTGACTTTAATTTATCAATGAGTAAAATTGGAATTCTTTTTTTATATGAAGGACTGGTTTTGAATTTTCCTTAAGTTTTATTGAAAAAGTTAATGGGAACTTACCAATTCCATGAAAAACATCACGATATCTATCAATGAACAAATCTTTTAAGTTCTTGCTTACTAAATAACTTACATCCAAGCTTTTTTTGAAGAACTTAAACTATCTACCTCTTTACAAACATATTTAGAATTATTATCTTGCACATCACTCCAGTTAATACTAGAAACGCTTTGCTTTCTGCTATCAACTTTTGTTTCATGTGATGGTTTTCTTGATTTGCGGCACATCTTTTGAAAATGTCCTTTCTTTGAGCACGAACGACAGATAACATCCTTCGCTTTGCATTGATTTATGTGTCCTAATGTCCATGGCATACCACAATTAAAGCAAGATCGAAGAATTGAATTGATAGATTCATCTTCAACATCGTTTTTAATAGAACGAAGAACTACTCTTCCATCAAGAATACTTTTGTTAGTATTAGCTGCTTCATATGTCTTGCAGGTCTCAATAACGCGTTCCAGCTGTTCATCACGACCATCAAGCAACTTAAGTTGCAATTTTTTGTCATAAACTCCAACAATTAGTCTGTCGCGAAGCAATCGATTTTCGTAAGATGAGCCACATTCACACTTGTAATCACATAGACGAACATGTGCACGCAGTTCAGTTTCGAATTCCATAAAAGACTGCCGTTCTTTTTGAGAAAGGATATTGAATTTGTAAGATTCCATGGCAATGTTACATTGTGGCTTACAAAACTCATCAAATTTGTCTAAGACATCTTGTAATGAACGCTCAGTAACAACATCACCACTCTGCATAGTTGCAAGAAGGGAAATAAAGTGTTACAAATATTTGCACCACTTGTTCCCATTAATCAAATAAATGTTGCAATTTTGGTTTGTTCTTGCAAATGGAAAATCTTCCATTTTCGTTCGTTGTTCGCCATTTGGAACAATCTACTAGTCCAAAATCTGATCCAATTAATTAATATTGATTTTTTAATTCAAAGTTGTTGGTTCCTTTCGTTCTGACACCATGTAATAAGTAGCAAAACGACTTATTAATTAAATGATCCATTAAGAACTAGGGCCTAGTGACTTACAACTCTCAACCTTTCCTGTTTGCGAGTACTGTTGTCACAGATGGAGGACAGTATCAAATGCTTTAGAAAAATCAAGCAAGTCTAAGAAAATAACATCGTCCTTCTCGAGCGATTGTCTTCGTTTTTAAGCCACTCATAAAGCCATGGAAACTGCCTACCCCCTCACTGTGGCGAGGAAAGAAGAAACCATATTGGTGGGCTGCTGAACTAGATATACTCAGGAGAGGTTGTAGAATGCTTTTCAATCGAGCAAAAAAGACTAGACATCCCCAAGATTGGGATTCCTATAAAGAATCTCTAAAAAAGTATAAACTACAATTGAGAATAGCCAAAAGATCCTCATGGAGATCCTTCTGTAACTCAATAGAATAATCCGCGGAGGTATCAAGGATAAGGAAGAATCTCTTCACAAATCCAACCATGCCTAGTTGTCTTAAAAACTCAGATGGTACATGGACTAACTCTTGCGAAGAAACGCTAAACCTGCTATTAGACACCCACTTCCCAGATAGCTCCCAGTCCGTTAATACAACATACAGTCCTGGGTCGGGTATTAACTTAATTTTTCCTCAAGGTCTGGTTACAAAAGAAAAATTGACATGGGCTCTGAATAGTTTCAAACCTTACAAATCTCCAGGTCCAGATCAAATCATACCAGCTGAGCTACAATATACCATTGATATAACTTCGCCCATCATTGAGATGATCTTTAAAAGTTGAGCGTTGGAAATCCAATATACAGGAAAGAGTTAAAAAAGCTACAGTAGCTCTTTTCCTTTGCAAGAAGCTATAGGAAGCAAATGGGGTTTTCAACCTCGCATAAACTACTGGCTATACACATCGGTCATCCGAGCAATACTTATGTACGGGGTTGCAGTATGGTGGACTGCACTGGAGAAAGTCACATACTGCGACATACTCAGCAGAGTTCAGCGCACTGCATGTCTCTGCATAAGCGGGGCATTGAGAACCACACCCTCAGCAGCGTTACACGCACTCTCCTCCATCTGACACCCTTCGACATCTTCAGTAAACAAGTGGCAGCGATTACAGCAATAAGACTCGACGCTTCATCTCAATGGACCAACAACAATGTGGGGCACTCCATCATTTTGAACCTCTTTGGTTCTATACTAAAGTACATAGACTACACTATTCCTAAACCTCTATTTGAAAAAAAACTTCCAGTATCCATTCCATACAGAGGTGAATGGGAAGACAAAAAACTCCTGGATAGCAAAAAAAAGTATTGATTTTTATACAGATGGATACAAGACAAATAAGGGAGTTGGTAGTGGTGATGTGTACTCAGAAAAGCTTAATCTAAGCATCTCATTCCGCCTCCCTAATTATTGTAACTTCTTCCAAGGGGAAATTTTAGCGATCAAAGAGGTTCTCTCCTGGCTAAGAGAAAACGTGATATCAACTTCTGATATCCGCATCTTCTCTAAAAGTCCAGCTGCTATCAAATCCCTTGACGGTGTCTCGACCAAATCTTTGACGGCCCTCGATTGTCGATCGTCTCTTATGGAGATGAGGCAGCAATTTAACATTCACCTCTGTTGGGTTCCAGGCCACAGAGACATCACAGGTAATTGTAGAGCCGATGAACTCGCTAAAAATGGAACCGTCATACCTATTTCACCTGAAAGGGAGAAGATAGGTGTACCGATAGCTACATGTAAACTTATGCTAAAAGAAACAGCTTTTGCGATAGCAAATTCTAGGTGGCACAACTTACCAACATGAGCAGCCACAAAACTCATATAGCCTTCACTGGACTTAAAGCGCTCTAAAGACTTGTTATCTCAAAGCAGACTTCATATTAGCTCCCTAATAGGTGTCCTTACAGGACACTGTCTTATAGGCAGACACGCAATGCGACTTGGCGTAGCCTCAAATGACTTCTGTAGGAGCTGCATTTACGAAAAAGAAGAGGAAACAATCTCTCATCTCTTATGCACTTGCCCTGCTCTTTCACTCAGACGCAAACTTCAACTGGGGGACTACTCTTTTGATAATCCCAGTGAACTAGCTAAAAAGGATATTAAATATGTTCTTCGCTTTTTAAAAATTTCAAAATGGTTCTACTAGTTAGAAGTAATTCTCTAGATTCATGTGGTATCAGAATGGGCCTTTCTCTTGGCCTAAGTGTGTGGATTCTAAATCCGCAGCCATGTTAACCTAACCTAACCTAAGCCACTCAAAAATATTTCTGCTAAAAACCATTATTAAATAATATGGTTTAACATTTTATCTGCTCTTT
The DNA here is from genome assembly GCF_945859685.1 of Eupeodes corollae. Classification (NCBI taxonomy): domain Eukaryota; kingdom Metazoa; phylum Arthropoda; class Insecta; order Diptera; family Syrphidae; genus Eupeodes; species Eupeodes corollae. The sequence goes on from NC_079147.1 coordinate 152,233,122, forward strand.
TTGAAGAAAGTTTTAGCCTCCAAGTAGAAACTTTGTAACGCAACAAATAAATCGTTTTAACTTTATAAGTCAAAAATATTAACAAAAAGTTTTCCTTATTTCACTGTGGCTGGAAAATTGAGGATATCATTGTAAAACTGAAATGGTTTGCGATCCCAGAAACCATTTAAAACTTTTTAAATGAAAATGAAAGTGAAGACATTACTCGGAATCTTTCATCCGATGAATCTGATGATGAATGATGTTTTTGATTTTTAATCAATTTGATGATGGTTTATGATTTTTATATTCATAAGTTATGTCTTAAATTAAAGATTTATCACTAAGATCGCCCAAAAGCATATTTCAATCAGAAAAAATTATTTAATGCATCAAAAAAGTTTTTAGTGTCTTATGTTGCAATACTATGCATTTGAAAAATTATTAAAATGCGTCTGGCAAGTAGAAGGCTGAAAGTTAAACGTCTTGGACACACATTTTCTTAATCAAGGGATTTTTCCGGTTTGTTGATGTATCACTCATGAAGTTAATAATTTCGACCATTGAAAAAAAAAGGTTGAATTTATTATAATGCTACTCACTTCGCTCCGAAAATTTGCTGCTGGCTCTTGATCTAATAGGAATTGTTAAGGGCTTGGAACAACAAAGCCAAATTTCCGATAAACTCAAAACTCTAAAAGCTATTCAATCTAATTTCGCTGTATTTTTGAAGTAACTCAATAATATAGCCGTTAGTTTCCCGTTTTTTTTTAAAAATGGTCTTTAGGTTGAGAGTCAAACAAAAAGAGAAATTATTCATTCATTTAATTACGGCACTCAAGCTGGTTTAATTGAGCTTAGAAGAAAGACTCGAGATTCACGTGGTATCACAATGAGCCATTAAACTAGCCTTAGTGTGTCCTACTCCATCACGGACAGCAATTTGAACATAACCTAACACAGTACAGATGCCCTCATTTTATACAAACCTTAAATGGATACAACTATTTCTAATTTTAAAGCAGAAATATATACCGACCATTAAGCAGGATAAATCTGTTTACAAACCATAAGGAATATTTGTATAGTCTTAATCTATTTCAGTCGATACAACAGGTATTTTCTTTTATAGTGACATTTTTATTTTGACAATACTTTTTTCGGAGTTGTTCTTTTTGACAGCTGTCTTTTGATCTTACTTACTCACTTAAGGTGCGCTACAGTCCTGTGTGAACTAGGGCCTCACCCAACAAACTTCTCCATCTAGCTCGGTCCCTAGCTAGATGTCTCCAGTTTCGCGCTCCAAGTTGGGTGAGGTCACCTTCCACTTGTGCGCGCCACCTGATCCGCGGTCTTCCTCTACTGCGCTGTCCTGTGGGTGCGGATTCGAAAACTTTCCGGGCCGGAGCATTGGTTTCCATGCGCTTTACGTGACTCAGCTGACTTTTACGTGACTTTTACTCTTCTGGCTAAGTCTACGTCGCTGTACAGCCCGTACAGTTCATCGTTCCATCTTCTCCTCCACTCCCCTTCGATGCATACGGGACCGTAGATCACACGAAGAACTTTTCTCTCGAAGCGACCAAGGTGCTTTCATCCGCTTTTGTTATGGTCCATGCTTCTGCACCGTATAGCAGGACGGGGATGATAAGGGTCTTATATAGCAACACTTTGGTCCCTCGAGAGAGGACTTTACCACTCAATTGCTTTCTTAGTCCAAAGAAACAGCGGTTAGCAAGAGTTATTCTGCGTTTGATCTCAGCGCTGGTGTTGTTTTCTACGTTTACAGCGGAGCCTAGGTAGACGAAGTCCTTGACTACCTCAAAGGTACGTCTGTCGATTGTGACGTTTTGACCAAAACGTCGGTGTTGTATGTCCTTTCTAGACGACAGCATGTACTTTGTTTTGCCTCATTAACCGTTAAACCCATTTTTGCCGCCTCTGCCTCAATACTCACAAAAGCCCAATTGACATCACTCTGAGTTCTTCCGATTATGTCAATGTCATCAGCATATGCCAGTAATTGGACCGACTTTTGAAAGATAGTGTCTCTAGTGTTGACGTGTGAGCTCTGCACTATTCTCTCAAGCACGATGTTAAAAAAATCGCATGACAGCGCATCACCTTGTCTAAAACCTTTTTTGACATCGAAAGGTTCTGTTAAGTTGTTTCCAATCTTTATGGAGCAGCGTGAATTCTCCATGACCATCCTGCACAAACGGACGAGTTTGGCAGGGATGACAAAACTAGACATGGCTCTATACAGCTCGTCCCTGTAGATGCTGTCATATGCGGCCTTGAAATCGATGAAAAGATGGTGGGTGTCGATTTGGTGTTCTTGAGTTTTTTCCAGGATCTGCCGTAATGTGAATATTTGATCAACTGTGGACTTTCCTGGTCTAAAACCACACTGATAAGGACCTATCAGGTTGTTGACGATGGGCTTTAGACGTTCACATATTACGGCAGAGAAGATTTTATAGGCGATGTTAAGTAGACTTATTCCTCTATAGTTGGTGCAGTTTAGAGGGTCTCCTTTTTTCAGGATCGGGCGAACAATACTGAGGTTCCATTCATCGGGCATGTTTTCTTCCGACCATATCTTACAGATAAGTTGGTGCATGCTCCTAACCAACTTATCTCCAGCTGCTTTAAAGAGCTCGGCATTCAAGCCATCTGCTCCAGCAGCTTTATTAGACTTCAACTTAGATATGGCAATCTTTACTTCGTCTAAGTCGGGAGGACGGGATTGTTGGCTTTCGTCGTCTATATCGAATGGATCATCCTGCCTGACAGCGGAATTCAGTTCTTCATCGCCGTTATACAGTCTGCAGAAGTGGTCCTTCCATATCCTCAGCATTGACTGCGGTTCCACTATGATTTTTCCACTTTCGTCTTTGCAGCCTTCGGTTCTAGGTTTATGTATCTGTGAATTTCGTTTCACCTGTTCATAAAACTTTCGAACCTCATTCCTGCTTTTATACCTCTCAACATCTCCGACCGCACGCTTCTCATACCTTCTCTTTTTTCTTCTGAGAAGTCGGCGTTCCTCTCGCCTCTTCCGCTCATAGAGCTCACGGGCAGCTCTCGTCCTTTTATGCAGCGCCGCTTTGCGTGCCTGTTGTTTGGCTGCATTTGCCTGCCGACATTCCTCATCAAACCAGGGGTTCCTTCTTGGCGGCTGTCCGAAACCCAGCACATCAGAGGCGGCTTCTCTGATTGCATCTTGGCAAAGTTGCCACTGGTTTTCGATACATTGTGTTGGCGGCAGAGAACTTCGAGAGAGGTTACTTGTAACTCGGTCAGATAAGGATTTGGCGATCTCTGGCGATTGTAGCCGTTCGACGTTGTATCCGAAGTGCTACCTTGGCTACAACGAGGTAGTGGTCCGAGTCGATATTAGCTCCTCGGAAAGTTCGTACATCCATAATGCTGGAAGCGTGTCTGGCGTCGATCGCAATATGGTCAATCTGGTTGACGGTAGATTGATCTGGAGAAGTCCAAGTTCCTTTGTGGATGTTGAGGTGTGGAAAACGCGTACTGGCTACCATGACGTTTCGGCCCGCAGCAAAATCTATGAGCCTGAATCCGTTGTCGGAAGTTTTGTCGTGCAGGCTGTTCTTCCCGATTATTCCACCAAAGATGTCTTCCCTTCCTAGCTTGGCATTAAAATCGCCCAGGACTATTTTAATATCGTAGCTAGGGCACTGCTCATATGTTTTGTCTAGGAGCTCGAAGAACATATCTTTGGTGTTGTCGTTTTTCTCTTCTGTGGGGGCGTGCGCGCATATCAGGCTAATGTTGCCGAATTTAGTCTTGATGCGTATGGTCATGAGGCGCTCATTGATGCACCTATAGCTCAAGACTTCTTGCCTTAATCTGGCTCCGATGACGAATCCGCATCCAAATAAGCGCTATTGGTTTTCGTGGTAGCAGTTACCATAGTAAATGTCGCAGTTTTTCATCCACTTTTTGCCCGGCCCAGCCCATCGTATTTCCTGGATGGCGGTGATATCTGCTTTGTATCGTTCTAGGGCCTCCGCTAATTCTTCGGCCGCACGTGGTCTGTTAAGGGACCTAACATTCCACGTGCATATCCGAAGTTCGTTGTACTTTATTCGTTTGCGTTGGTTGTCAACATTAAATCCGTCCGTATACGAGGCTTGTTGGTGCTTCGCAACTATGAAAGCTTTTACGTGGCCAGGAAGTCACCCCGACGCACAGCCTCCAACCTGGAGGGCCAGATCCTAAGTATAACTCCAATGATGGGGAGCCGGATAAAACCGCTCCTTACAGGCCTGGGCTCCGAATAAGTCGAAGAAGCCCTATAAGGTGTTCACTAAGTAGTTCAACCTTACTGGAACTGTAGACGCCACCGTTGATTCCATCTTGAGAATTCGTCCGCTGCCGCCTGGATAAGGAGAGGTGCCTTAGTGGAAACACCTCTTCCCACCTCTCTCGTTTGCTGCCCCCAACAACTTTCCACTGGGGTTGAGGTACTAGGCACCCGATGTTCACCACGTGGAGGTGAGAGTAGGAGTTGATAGACAGAGGTTGGTTTTAAGAAAAACCTGTAGACGCTTGTGTCCTCTTGAATGCACATGTCTACCATTTGAACATCCATCATTTATTTCATTTAATTACGTTTAGTAATGATTTTTTTTTAAATTTCCAAATGCAATGAAATGAAAATGAACAAAAAAAGAAGACCACCTTTCAACCAAGACCCAAGGTTAAAAAAATCAGTTGTATGAACGAAGATATCATAAGATTATGAACGCTACAGTTTTTATCATATTCGCAAAAAGGAATTGTGGTTATTGTTTATACAATAATATATCATGTCTCTGAGCTTGCCTTATAGAAAAGAACTTTATGGCCGATTTCATAACTTTTTTTCCGAATTCTTATAAATGTTTATAGACAAGCCCTATTTGTTAACCTATATACTCGTAGTCTGATTGTAATCTTTTCATCCTTCTTTTTACAAATCACCAATCATATACACAACTGAAAAAATCATAGCGAGCCCTTAAGAAATTTAACATTATAATATTCAATGATCTTTGACAATCATGTGCAAATGACAGAACAATGGTTTGTTTAAAACCATAAGAGAGGCTTATAGCCACAACTGACAATAACTTAACCGCAATACCTATTGCTGTCGGTTCTCCTCCACAAATTGTCCAAATCGATATAATTTCAAAATACAATATACAAAAGAAAAAAAAAACTACCTAACTTTATAAGACTTACAAAAACAAAAACAACAACAACAACACAGAGGCTATTTCCAAATTCGTATTTTTCGTTAGTTTATTTTTTTTTTTATTTCAAGCTTGTTGAAAAGGATATTACTACCTCCGGATACAGATACAAAATTAAGCCCATAGTGCACCACACATTATAATATTGCGAAAGGAATTTTTGTTGGATTTTTTTGTCTGTTCTTTGAGAGGCGCAGTGCCCCAAAATTACAACAAGAACAACAACTGAACGAAAAAATTGCCCGTATCCACATAATCGAGGTTAACTTACATTATATATTTCCAACCCAAGGAACACAGTTTCATGCCCTTTTTATCAAAAATAAATAAAAAACAAAATCTGTTGAAAGTAAAACCAAGCAAAAGTGTCTTAAAAGGGTGCACTATGGTTATATTGTACTTCATAGTACCTTTTGATAGCTTGAACTACATATATCGCGGTATTTCACAATAACAATGCTGAAAAGAAGTTATGCAGTTTCTGAGTTGGTAAAAAAATCAGTGGCGGTTTGAAGTGATTTTGCGCCTTTGTCGAATGTTTTAAAAATACGTTTAAGAATTTAAAGAGTAAGAGCTTTGAAATTCGTTGGGGACTTACCCGGTATACATACCAGTAACTACTAAGAGCTACTAAGACCAGCGAAAGTTAGCAAACTTTTTTGTTTTTGAATTAAGCTTTGGGACAAGTTTTCGGCACGAAAAAAAATCCTTGAGATTAGAGGCTCTTTATTTCTACAGAATGTTTTATTAGACTAGACTAGGTAAATGGCTGGCGATTGATGACCTTGTCGCAACACTAAGATCAACGTAGATTCATTGTGATACCCCGAAGTATTGAACTTCTCTAAAAAAAACACAATATAAAAACCTTTTATATTTATGGATTGTCTTAATCTAGTCATTTAGAGGCTGTGATAAAGCCCAATAGGCTGAAATTTCGTGAAATTTCCACCAGTTCGTAAAGATTATTAAAGAGTGTCTGCCTACGAGTCTATTTCTAGTGAGGTATAGTTCTGGCATAAGAAGTGGGCTGTGCGTTATTGATGTTCTTCTTCATCGTTGCATTCTTAAGCAATGTAAAGACTCTTTGTCTAGGTTTATAATCGCACGGGATTTAGTTTTGTAGACTTTAGGTCTTAATTTCCTGGCAGTAGCACATATCATGAGGCTTTCATTAGCTTCTTGAAGTGCCTTTTTACCATTAGCTGATGTCATAGTGTGAGCTTGGCTAATGTAATTTACGGGCTTCGATTTTATTACTGTGGTCCTAGGTCTAGGGAGTACTGCTCTCATCCAGCAGTCATTCCCTGTGCCTTTGTGATGGTTTCTGGATTTGTCCAGAAACTTCCACCGTACCATGTTACCATAAAAGAACACTGGCCTGGTCCCAGTTCAGCAAGTTCATAACCTTTTTGTCCAGGAATACTTCTAGGTATTAAGCTGGATTTGATTTTAAAGATGTTAATCGTCAACCAACAGTTTTTTGTCTAAGTACAAACTACGGACGGCTCGTTGTAACTCTGCTTTGAATCTTCTTTGCCGGGACTTAAGAGAGTCCCAGTCACTATCTCGATTTTCTTTCTTGTTACGATAATCTCGCTGCTTTTATTACTGTCTCAAAATTTTGATCTTTATGTCATTATTTGAGAGCGGAATAGACACAACTTTGATTTTAAGTATTTGATACTACCGTAAACCATTCTGATTTTGATTTGGTAAAAGTCTTATACGATCTGAATTCTTAGAGTGCCTAATACGACAATTAATTTTGCATCAGAGCTACAACCTAGGATTAGATTGAATGATTCAAGCTATCTTTCCATCTTTCCGGATGGTGATGAATACTTCGGTCAGTTCAATGAGGTAGGAGCAATATGACACCATCCGGATATAATAACAAAAATCCAAAAATAGTTCAAATAAGTCTTTTAAGGTTCCGGATGGTACCGACTACAACGGTTAGTTGAACGAGAAAGAAGAAATACGACACTATCCGGATATAATAACAACAATAAATAAAATAAGTAAAATAAGTCCTTAAAAGTATCCGGATAAATCGAATAACTGGACTGGAAAAAAAACATTCATGATGAGAAACTTATATAAAATGGTTGTGATTCAGGATCGGTCCACTTTCATGCATGATATGAGAAGTTGTAAATACAAACAAAAAAAATATGTTAGGACTTGAACCTTAAGTAAGTATCCAACTATTCGGATATTCAGATTTTAAGAGTCTTATTCACATGTAACCATGGTATGGGAATAGTTTGCCTTTTTTGAATATTGTTTAAAACATTTTTTGAGATCGTTAATCTTTTGGCCCTGATTTCCTTCCGTTTAATCCACGGCCGGTGGCGCCCCATGTCAACTTTCGGTTTGTTCTTTTGTCCGGACTAACCTAGGCAACAGGGAGCCAGGATCGTTATGTATCTTCAACTAAACAGCAGCTACATTTGTCAGGGGAAAGAAAAGAAATTCGAGGGAATTCAGAACAAAAGCTCTCCTTTGCGCCAATGGACCACAAAGATTTGGAGGAGTTGGAGTTCAAAACCAAATTCAAACAAAAAAAAAAACACAAGAAAGAAAAACAGAATCTCAGGCCGTTGTACGAAAATTATGTTCTGCAAAGAAAAATGTCCGAGGAATATACTTTTGTCGTTTGTTTATGTTTATTGTTTGTCTGTTCATCTGTTTGTCTCGCTGTTATTAAACAATTCTTTAAGAATAATCATTGTGGCGGTGACGGTGGCGGTGGTAGATGATATTGGACCAAGAGCTAGAGATTTCACATCGACAAAAAGAAGTTGGAGGAGTGATTCTTAAGTATGGTATACGGCTACGGGAATATGGTACATCCAATTCAATCCAAAGAAGAATGCCTGCGATGCGGGAGGTATTTACAAACGATATACACACAACTTGGGAAATGTCTAGATAATACTTATTTAGATATACTTACTTTTGTTTTTATTGTCTGATAATCCTTGGGAGCGTATTTTCTTTTTATTCATTTTGCATTTGTTTCTTGCTTTCATCTAATAATCATTTGGAATAATAATTTAAATGTATATTTTGTATGCGATGCTGTGTGTGGTGCCTCCACCTGCAATTATGCACTTTTGTAGCTGGATGCGCGACTGCCTTAGCTTTAGCTTTACCTTTAGCTTGTTGAGGCAGCTCAGCTAATGTGCGCAGCGCATGTGGTCAATGCAGCCAGCAGCAAAAGCAGCAGCACCAGCAGGCAACAGGTAAAGAGTGCTGCAGCAGCAGCAGCATTCGATAAAAATGTTTAGCGAAAAACGATCATGCAGTAAATTATTGTTAGAGGTGCACTCTGAGAAGTGACCTTCATTGTTGGCATTTGCCAGTGTTGTGGTATTATTGGCTTTTGACTGAGGTTAAAAAGAATTTAGAATGTAATTGCATTTGCGCGAATTCAATTATCTGTGGCAGCATCTCTGTGCCTGTGCATATGGTGTGTGTGTTTTTGAGTTAAAGGGTATTTGAAGCAACAACTACAAAACAAAAGCTATAGATACAATATCGCTTGATCTTAGCTTCTAACTATGCTTGATAGCAAAAGATTATAACCTAAGTTTTATCCGGGCTTAAAGTATTCCTTTTTTTCTGTCGGTCGAAGTATTAAGTTAAATTGGAAAACGTTGATGTTATAATCAATATACTTAAGTCATTGAAATTAAGATCTATCTAATTTTAAAGTGGGTGAAAACGTCATTGGAATCAAACATTTAATTTTTAAGAACTTAAATGAAGATTATAATACAATAAATTGCAGCTTGGATATCCCTGAATCATTATCTAATATGATAAACTTATCATATGACTCCTTTAATGTCAAATTTATGTTAATGATTAAGTTATTATATTTAAGCTTTAGAAAAGAAACGAGATACGGGAACGGTTCATATCCTGCTATATTTAAGACCACTCATCATCTAAAAATATGAAATACCACCTTTGTATATAAAAACTTTGTGTATTAAAACCATCGTACTTTTATGGTGGAAGTCGAATAGGGCGGTATCTATATATTCTTTATGGAACGTCTAGTTGAGGAATTTGGTTGCAATTTTAGGTTACATACGCAAAATGGTAGTTTTTTCTGTACATGGATGATAAGAATTTATCAGGTGAATTACGATTTTGTGTAGGAATTTTGTATTATTAGTTAAGATTTTATATTTTTGATGTTTGAAGGTTTGTATTAGGGAACTTTCTGACTAGTTCGTAACAACAACAGGAGTAAGGCAGGGTTGTAAAATGAACCCGACCTTCTTTTCGTTTTTCATTAAAGACCTAATTGACTGCCTTCCTAATGGTGTCGATTTCGCAGGAGTTATGTTTGCTTATTCCCCGAAAACTTTGCAACTCATGATATACAGATTATGTACTTCAAGCTGACTATCTACTGAATGTCATTAAGATGCCAGAGCCCCGTTTGGTTAGGATGTTGATTCTAAAAGCTATCCAAGATAATACAATCATTTGCAGAGAGTGGTCAAGTCTAGCGAAAAGTTGTAATCTCAATTTTACTTTAAACATTGATAACATATCGAATTTTTAAGCCATCCTGTACGAAGTTATAGGTTGATGAATTTTCTAACTAACCAAAAACCATAAATTCAATTTTTTCCAAAAATTGAAACCTTCTTCAGGGCCGTCGATAGGAAATCCGAGCCCGGGACGGAAAAATCTCATATTTACCATTTTTTCAAAGTTCATACCTACTGATATGGTACTTTCTAATTACAATTACGAATAGCACGTAATTGGTTGGAATCAACGGAAATAATAATTTTTTGTTCGCAAAGTGAGTTTAGTTGAAATGGAAGATGGATAGAAAATAATTCTACATGCGAGTAGATCAGATTCCGAACAGAATCATACATTCAATTCGATATTGCCAACGACAGTTAGTAACTGATAATACGGTCGATTAACTATAAACAAAAATTGCATGAAGATCTATTAGTTCTTTCAACTCTTGAGACACATGCCAGTTAAACTTTTGGATGAACCTTGTAGCAGAGTTTTTAATCTCAATTTCGTCCATTGTTGAAAACTGCTATAAAAATGAAAATGTAGCATTCAAATTCTTCATCGTATCGAACCAACGTGAAATTCCAGATATAATTGAATCAACTATGACGTAAAAGGTGTTTCTCTTGAAATTTATTTCTTCATCTGTTTAAATTTGCTCTCCAGCTCCTCGATTTTCTCCAAAATGTCTCTTTAATTGCCTTTTTCGGTGCGATGGAAACGATTCTGGAACATCCCCCAATCCAGTAGCACCTGTTTTTCATTTAGATAAAATTTGATCCCATCCGTTTCGAATAATGTTCAAATCGGAGATCAAGTTGTCAAGATTTTGAATTTCAACGCCAATAGTCATGTTTCTGGATTCATTTATAGCGCTAAGAACCCTGCACCAAATTGAAGACATCAGGGCGCATTCAAATTTGTGCATATATTTAAAAACACCATTTACATATCTTCGAGCTTCAGCAGTTAAATTAATGATATTCTAAGGTTTTTCAGATGATTTCCAAATGGTTTCACTGCCTCAATTCTAGCTGACCATCTTTTATCGGAAAGTTTGTGAAGGGATCCGGGCACATGTTTCATAAGTATTTCCCAACGTTGGGCACTGTTGCTAAACAAGTTGAAACACTTTTGAACAACACCAAAAAAGGTGATTGCGGCAGTACAACATTCCGCTGAATCGACTCCACACAAGTTATACACGGATTGGGATTTTTTTTTAAATATGACTTTGTGCACCATTATACTGTCCTTTCATATTGCTTTCATTATCATAGCCTTGTGCACAACAGTCTTCTAACAAACGAACTCATATTGAATATCAACGGAAAGGTAGTGGACTTGCAAACGTTTGCGTTCTTGTTGTGAAATTCTTACCTTTTCCAAGTCCTCCTGAAGTAAAGGGTCATAATGACTAATTAATTCCAAAATGCCCAAAAAATTTCCATTAGTTGGCTTTCCCATAAGATTACTATCGCCTCGTAGTCCTAGTCTCCTTTCGCCAAGGAAGAAAATGGTGTCCAATACTCTATATAGAACTGCTTGCCATTTTTCGGTTTCCCTAGTGATTTTATCATTGAGAAGAGCATCAATCGAAAAGTTTTTCCTTATTCGCAGTTTTAATGAGTGCCATCGAACGTAACACTAGACATGATCGGTATTGTTTTCATGAGCAGGCAATTTGTCGTACAGCTTTTTCCATACTTGAAGGGAAGAATATTCTTCTGGACGACACAGATTTGAACGATGTGTATTGATTTTATTTGTTGTAAACAAACGACAAGGTAGGCAATAGAATGCATTTTTAAGGTTACTCCACACTAGCCAATCGTGCTTTATAAATTCGCCGTTGGGTAAGATTTTCGAAAGCAGCGAGGTCGGAAATTGCTCGTTGTTCCGATCACGTGGAATAGAAGCAGGTAACGTCTCATGGCCTCGACGAACTACGGCACCTGCTAACTCAGGCTGCACGAACTCGGTATTTATGGTTCCAACATCGTAATCTTTAAGAAGGTCAGTTCCAACTATTTCCTTTTGAAGAATATTGTGCAATATTTTTTTTTCCAATCCAGAAATTGGACTCGAATCGGAAATAACTGCACTTTCGGTCACGTGGCAGACTATCATTTACATCGCTTGAGTTCAATTCTAGTATTTCATTTGATTTTCTTTCTTCTTCTGGTGTTTTTGAAACAAAATCGAACAGATTTCTTTGGGTTTTCATGCTTTCTTTAACCCTTTCCCAATGTTTCTGAGAAACGCGATATATATACATGTCTCAATGACCATAGGAAGAAAGGCGGAGGAATCCTTAAAAAACATTTAAAACAGTGCAGAAAATCTAAAACATAGAACAAAATTACGGGGAACCGAACGGGAAACTCCGGTGGACTATGTACATTATAAAAATCAAATGTTGGTAATTTTTTAATTTGAAAATCTTTAAATTGTTTACCTAGCCCTTTTTTTAGCATATTCCCAATTAACAAACAATTTGACCATTATGCATTTAAAGTCCAGTATTTAATGAGCTGCATCCTCGCTAATTTTATGATGGGTACAAAAATTGTATACGAGTACATAATGCATCTAGGTCTATTCAGTTACACACAGACACAGTATCTTAGAACTTACCCAATCATCCCTAAATTTTAATTACCGGTGGTTATATAATACGAAAACGTATTTAAAAAGAGTCATTCATAAAAAATCTTTCCTTAAATGCACAAAAAGCATTATCCTAACTACCTTTATATAATTATGTCGGTCATACTTTTATACGTAATCTATTGAATTTGTGTATGGCCCATCAAATCTTCAGTAAACAACTTATTCAAAGTATTAATTAATTAATATAAGGTTAAGCATAATTCTAGAACGTTTGTGTTGGATTTTCCGGTCTTCCGAAACCGAATCAAAAATTTCGTTTACAGAAACAAAAATAGAAGAGAAGAACCTTTATAAAAACAGAAACCATAATAAATATTTGTGTTTTTTTTTAATTTGCCGGGCCCCTTATTTTGACTTTAAACATTTTTAAAATAAAACAAATTTAAAATTACCGTTAAATTAAATAAGAAAAGCGAAACAATTTATTATAACTTTCTTTCAATAGTTCAGAGTTGCCCAATTTCCCATTAAATATTAAAGAATGTACCCCAATAAAAATCAGATAACATGCAAACAGGGGCCGATTGCGAAATCATGAATGATTTAAAATTTTTGTTGATGGTGAATATAGAGTCTATTAAAAAAAACACTCTTCTGATTTCTTTCAATTTTACGGGCCCCTAAAAAATCCAGGGCCCAGGGGGTTTCCCCCTCTCGGCGGGGGCCCTTCTTAAATTTGAAAAGAAATTGAAATAGAAGCATTGACAAAAATATTTTTTTTTATCAATAAGTACAATTACTTAAAAATTCCAATTTGATAATGATATCAATTTCATATTTGATCAAGTGTAAATTATAACTTATTTTGTCATTTAACCCTTTTTGGAGCCTTGGAAAAATATTAAATCTAATTTTTTCCTTTTTTCTTGAAGAGTATCCTTATTTTATACGCGACATATGGACATATCTTTTTACTTCTCTTTTTCAAAAAAAATAAAAAAAATAATTGTCTCCTTACTCTGCCGGCTGCGTTTGGGATTGAAAATAATATTTTCTCCCGCTCCCGTGAATATCTCCACTTTGCGACGCCAACGCTAATAATACGGAATGTGATCGCCCTATAAGTTTGAGCTCATAAGAGAACTATGGTTTTATATACAAAAATAGTATTTTCAGATTATACATAAATTAGTCTTCAGAAAATGTATTTTTTGACACTTTATTTGTTAAAATTGGTTTATTGTGGAAGCCGGAAAGGGGAGACTAACTAACTAAATAACATATATACACTCCGCTTCCTTCAACTGCAAACACACAAACGCACACACATTTACAAATACTTTTTCCATTTTTCCAAATATTTCGGGTTCCTGTGCCATCTTTTGGTGCTAACCATACTCCTTTAAGATGTTAAGAAAAGAATTATCCAAAAACAACCATTTGTTTTTCTTTCACCTAATTCTACAAAGCTTTCTATTAAAAAAAAATTGAATATTTCTTTGATTAAACTCAAAATGTATTGGATTGGAATAAAACAAGTTTATGTTAAGTTTAAGAGTGAGTTCTTCCACCTTTACTTTTCATCATTTCTAAAACTAGTTCCTAAACAGCCATTTAATATAGTTTCGCTCCACTCCAAATTAATTGCAGAAATTAAGGATTCTTTGTCTTCAAAAATTGCCAAGAGGGTTCTAATAGTAATCCTTTATTTGCCTGTTTTGGACCCTGTGGTAATCTTTACCATGCAAAATGCGTTGGTTCAACCAATGCATTTATCGAAAAAAATATCCAACTCGAAATTTGCTTACTGGTACTGTCACGACTGCCGTAAGCTGTCTGTATCCCAACCAGCTTTTAAAATGTCTTCTTTTAAGGCTGACATTTTAAAACTTTCTAAAAATTTTGAAGTGCTACTGAATTCATTTAATACTGCACTTTGTAAATTAAATGCATATTCTGCAACTAACATCATGGTTGATAGTTTCACTTCGACTGATGACTTAGCTAGGCCCAACATTTATTCTACTTTCTCTTCAGCAAGTCAAGATAATCTCGCGCAATCATGATCTGGTGTTAATAAAAAAGAAGCCGAGAAAACTCTGTGATTGCTAGAAATTCAACCCCTCCCTCAAAACGAACTAATGTTAACATTACTCCAATACTTTCAGATCCCACTGGAACTCCTCATACAACTCCACTTCTTGACTTAAATTCAACTCCCATTAGCGACTCTGTTACTGGAACAGTAATAAACAATTCCACCCATATCAAAGCTGTATTGAAACCGAAAATAATTTGTATATCTCGTCTAGACCCACTATTAACACCAGAAGATATAATTTCTCACTTAGTTTCTACCAAGAGCATACCTTGTAGCTCATCTATTAGGTGTACTAAGATCAATAAACCAAATAGCTTTGTTTCTTCTTTTAAATTAGGAACGAATCCCACGTTCTTCGTTTCAATTTGCAATAGAAATGTATGGCCCGCAGAGACCTTAGTCAAAGAATTTACTCAAAGTCAAAAACTAGGTGTTTCTTTGAAAACCAAGCCAAAAAACTCAACAGGCTTGACCTCTTCTACCAAAACGTAAGACGATTTCGTAGTAAGACTGCTGACATTTTTCTCAACTCCCAATCATTCCACATGAACTTGTCAGCCAAGAATTCGAAGTTTATAGAAATGATCGTCATGTTGGTAATGCAAAGGATTAAGGTGGATTAAAATACATATTTCTCTTATTCTGTATTTGTCCATTTGAATTATCAATTGAACTGGTATGTGTAAAGATAATGGTAGAGACTAAGACTATTTTCATTTTAAACGTTTGTATTCCTCCTAAAAGTTTAGAGTCTATTTATAGCGAACTCTCCTTAGCATTAGACTTTGTTATCAGTTTTTCCTGCTCTGACAACAATATTTTACTTCTAGGTGATTTTAATTTACCACACATTGACTGGATTCCATCAGAAGACGAAACTTGCCTTGAAGCTTCTCTCTCTTCTTAACAATTATAACTATCTTTTCTTGATACAAATCCTTCTTACTGGCTTACAGCAAACAAGCTGTATTAAAAACTCAAAAAATCGAATTCTCGATTTAGTATTTTCTTCTGACGCTATTAGTACTCTTGTTCTAGAATTACTAATATTGATAAATATTTTTCTTGACTTAACTAATCACCTTACAGAACACAGTAATTCCTTTGATTGCTTATATAATTTTGATGTCAGAAAAGCTAATTTCCAGTTGTTGTCTGAAGATTTAACCATTTCTGGAATTGCTGATACTTTAGCATTTTCTAATATTGGCAGTTTCAATTTTGTATAAGATCCCTAATAATTGTTTAGAAAAAAATCTTCCTTTCAAAAAATCAAGAAATACTTACTTTAACCACCTTTGGAACACGAATGAATTGCGTTTACTTCGTAACAAAAGAAATAAGGCAAGAAAACGTATCTCAAAACTCTGTCTCCAATCAACTTCTCTGTTTATGTTGAATTACTTAATTAATTTAAGTCTCTTTCAAATTTTTTATACGCTTGTTATGTGGCTGATATGGGCACTTCTTTGAAAGAGAATCCTAAAAAAATTTGTAAACTTAAAGAATATATCAGATGGCTTTTCAGTTAACTTCACTTACAAGAACCTTTCGTTACATAAAACTGTTGATATCTGTAACGCTATCGCAACAAATTTCCGTGAGTCATTTGTTAATAGCCCTCAAGAAGTTGATGAAGTATATTTTCATAATCTTCACACTTTTTCGCAAACTAGCTGTAGTCACATACCTGTGCTACAGAGCACGGTCCTTGACCTTTTATCTGCTTTGAATGATGACTGTTCAGCCGGTCCCGATGGTATTACCCCGATAGTACTAAAAAAGTGTAGTTATGCTTTAGTTGAACCCCTTACGTTCTTATTTAAACTTTCTCTAAAACCAGGCAAATTTCCCAGTATATGGAAGAAGTCATTCCTAACACCAATTTCCAAGAAAGGTAACAAGTCGGATATAACAAACTACAGGCCCATAGCAAAACTCTCTTGTTTGAACAAGTTGTTTGTGAAAGTCTACCATTTTTTAGTAAAAATCACATTTGCGAACAGCAACATGATTTTGTGAAAAAAGGTCAACCGTTACTAATCTCCTTACATTCTCAACCATATGATTATGTTCCGACGCTTAAGAACAAGGTTATGAAGTTGACTGTGTATACACTGACTTTTCTAAAGCTTTTGACCAACTTAGCCACGGAATTATTTAGTTTAAACTCAAAGCTCTTGGTTTTTCACCATTTTTCTTAGATTGGATCAAATCATTCCTTGAAAACAGATCCTATGAGGTAAAATTTTGAAATTGTCTTTCAGAACCTTGTGTTGCTCAATCTGGTGTTCCCCAGGGAGGCCATCTTGGTCCTTTTCTGTTCATCCTGTCTATTAACGATGTATCGTCATGTCTACGTTCAAGTGAAGTTCTAATTTTTGCTGACGACATGAAAATTTTAAAGATTATAAAGTCCACCCATTATCGTATCCTTTTAAAATCCGACATTGATAGTTTCACATTTTGGTGTGGGAAAAATAGCCTTGCCCTCAACCCTTTAAAATGCCAGACGATAACTTTTACTAAAAAACCAGTCGTTAGTGTATTTGATTATTGTCAGCAAAAACTCTGTCGCGTCTCCACATTTAAAGATTTAGGTGTTTATTTCAGTTCCAACTTAGAGTTTACACATCACATTAATTTTATTGTCAATAAGGCAGGTTCTATACTTGAAGTTCAATGATTCCTATGTTACTCTTTATTTGTACAATTGCCATGTTCGTTCTCATCTTGAATATGCATCGCAAGTATGGACTCCTTATTACGAAATTTATAGAAAACGTATTGAATCAATTCAACATAATTTCATTCGCTTTGCCCTAAAGGGTCTTCCTTGGGATTGCCCTTATGATCTGCATCCCTATGAACATCGGATTCAGCTTCTTCAATTGCAATCTCTTCATCAAAGGTGTGTTAATAATGATTTAAGATTTCTTCATCAACTCATTAGCGGTGATATTGATGCACCTTATTTGTATCTTGTGTACATTTGACATATTGACTTCCATAGAACTAACTATGGGAAGAATGAAGCTTTATGTCGAATGAGCATTTTATATAACTTTTACTGTTCTAAATCCAAACAAATATTTGGGAGTTATACTCGACCCTAAACTAAACTGGAAACTAAATATTGACGTACGGGTTAAGAAGGCCTGTGTTGCCTTCTACGCCTGTAGCAAAAGTGGGGACTTCAGTCGAAGATGATTTTATGGACGTACACAGCCGTAGTACGCCCTATCTTAACATATGGTTCGATTGGCAAAGCCTATAATATTAATAAGCTAAAGAAGGTTCAGAGAACAGCTTGCTTGGGCACCACAGGGGCCATACGTACTTGTCCAACGGACGCCTTAAACGTTATTTTGGATCTTCTACCAATCGACCTTTTTATTAAATACATAGTTTCATAGAATCAAACAGTTGGTTGTCAAAACCTTATGGTCACAGCAACACAACGAAATTGATTCCCTCAGATATTATCTCGGTAGACACTGACTACTGCACTTCTACTTTGAGCCTTAGTAAGGGTTTTAAGGTTATTTTCTTATCCAGAGAAGATTGGGAGGATGACATCGTGTTGATAGGTTTCGACACAACCATCTTTACTGACGGCTCAAAGATGGAGTGCGGAGTTGGTTCTGGGATCTTCTCTGAGTCCCTAAATGTAACCAAATTCTTTAGGCTTCCTGACTTTGCTAGCGTTTTTCAGGCTGAACTGCTGGAAATAAGGCAGGCATGTAAGATACTTAAACAAAACCCAAACCAAAACCGAAATGCGGCTAACTTTACAGGCAGTCATGCAGCTGTCAAAGCCATTAACTCGGCCACATTCTCATCTTAATTGGTCCAGCAATGTCGCGATGAGCTTGCGAGCCTGAATATTAACCTCGGTGTCACCCTGATCTGGGTTCCGGGCCATAATGGTATCGTGGGAAATGAACGGGCTGACGAGCTAGTCAGGCAAGGATTAGCCCTTCATAGCTCACTTGCGGAAAGGGTTAACATTCCTCTTGGTGCTATGAAGGGTAAAATCTTTTCTATCTACCAAACTGAATCAAACCGAAGGTGGCGCAATTTACCCAACTGCATTATATCTAGGAAGATATGGCCCACCTATAACAAAACCCGTACAAACGATCTTCTATGCAGGCCAAGGCAAGACATAGCCAGGATTGTTGCGATTTGTACCGGACATTGGCCTATAGGAGTTCATGCAGATAAGTTGGGTATCTCTTACAACACCTTTTGCAGTAGCTGTAGTGACCAAAGAGAAAGTGAAACTATAATCAATTTCCTCTGCAAATATCCTGCTTTGGCAAACACCAGAATGAAATTCTTTGGAAAAGCATTCTTTCAAAAACTCGATGAGCTATCTGAGACAAAGATTAGAGACCTAACCTTTTTTCTCAATGCGACAAAATGGCTCTAATATAATCGCTATGAAACTTCTCTATCAATCTATCTCTTTCAATCAAAGGTCAAACGAGTTTTTGGTATCAAAACGGAGCACTACAGCGCTAATTGGATCTCAGACTAGGTTGCCTTGAGATCACCATTTCTACCTACCTACCTACCTAGACTATTCATCAATAGATATAAATTTAAATAAGGTGGGATTAAAATCATTGTTTAGAACCAGTGCTCCACTATCGTAAACGTCTTTATTTTATCTTTTGTTGTTCTGTATTAATTCATGTTAAATGTTAATTATGTTTTGTATTTTGTGCGTGTGTTAGGCTTTAATTGTTTTATTATCTTACTAACAACTAACACATATGCACTTATGATGAGCCTCTAATCGTAGTTTGAAGCTTACTATAAGCTTACTACTTTCTGAAATTCTGAAGTGTCAAAAATAATGTTAGTAGGCCAAGTTAATGATTCCCTTTTATCCAGCTGCAGCAACTTTTGATGTAACAACCTCAATGTCAACTGTTTCAAAATAGCTGACAGCACTTCATATATCACAACGTATTCTCAGCGGATTTTCGCACTACCTAGCATATTTTTATTTTATGTTCAACTTTTCTTTGTTTACTCTAGTCGCAGGATATTTTGTTTCATTTCCGTTTCTTGTTGTAATTTTCACAATTTTTCCTCACTACAATTCCAATTGCAAATCAATCTTTTATTCATCTTTCGATCCACCCAATCCTTATATCAGGATCTAAACCTTAATTCAGTTCCGATTCGATTCCCAAATCCACTCTTGTAAGCGCAGTGCATTAGATTATAGTTCGATTAGTTCAGAATCCATGCGTTGTAACCCAAAACATGACATATTCAGCAAGTTGACCTTCTTTATCTTTGTTCTTTGGCAATTCACAATAGCAGCAGTTTGTGAAATTCTCTCTCTCTCGATCGCTTCATTCTCGAAAATTGCAAACCAAAAAATAATTAATTAAAATATAAATTGTTTATGTGCGGTAGAAAAAATTCAAAGAAAATGTTAAGCAAGTGTTAAAGTCTGAGTTTGTGTACAAATATTTGTATTATTTAATTCCAGAGTTAAATGTTTTTCGCTTTTATAAAATGTGAATTTCTATACAATTCCTTTTTTCTTTTTAATTCATCACGTATGTAGCTCTTTTTTGGTTGGTCCGTGCGTCGCGTCGGTTTGGCAGTGTTTGTCGGTAATTTTGATTGGCGGTCTAATTTAAATATTTGAATTTGAATTTGGTCATTTTGATGATTAGAAAAAAAGAAAATTTGTTTTAAATGCATATAATTTCATTGTGTGGTAACAAAAGTTAACAAAATTGATTAAGTGTATATAAAAGTTAAATTTAAAGTTTTTTAATCGCGTCTCGATCGGTCGGTATCGGTATCGATGTTATTAGAAATAAGTGCATTTTGAAATCTGTTGACTGAATTTTAAAAAAGGGTAAATAACTTTGTTTTACTTTAAAAAAATTGAAAACAATTTTATCTTAAAATAATATTAAAACGTTTGAGCTGTTTTCTGCTAATATACTTGACAATTTTAAGCGTTTCGAAGGATTTTTAGTTTTTAATGTTAAAATCTGTTAAGGATTACAAATATTTGATGTAAGCGGATTTTTTAAGTTTTTTGGAAAACTTATACCAGAAATCTGCTCCCATGATTGGTATTTTTAATTAGGCCACATTAGGTTTTTAGAATATGCCTTTGAAAAAATGTTGAAAAGCTAAGATGGGACATAACATAGTTTTAAGCAATAGATTATATGATTTTGCAAAGCATAAATCTTTGTCTTTTAGAAACAATTTTAATCATTTTATTATCCTTGTTAGTCTCCGTTAATTCTCATAAGACTCCATAAGTAGTTTTAAGAAACCTTAGCTTTACTGATTATACGGTTTTGAAAATAAGTTTTAGAGTTAGTTTTTTGTTTCTTTGTTTTGAATCCGATTTAATGGTTGATAATTGTTAGCTACTATGTTCTGATTCTCTAGGGACTGTTGCGCAATCTAAATTTTTTAACTTTCCATAGGAAGTTATTGTAGTGGGTCCTATTTGTCAAATTGAAAAATTTGACATTTCTCGACGTTTCGAGGTCCCTAGAGTCGAAATAAAAGATTTTTAGAAAGATGTCTGTCATAGCTCTAGAACCAGAAGAGATATCGACTTCAAATAAATTTTGTTATACAGGTAATAAGGCAGAAAGATGCAGAAAGGGCTTTTATTTATTTAATCCGTTAATTATCTAACGTTAATATAAACTTATAGCTATTTACATAATTTTTAATTTAAAATTTTAATTAATATAGAAATAAATAAATACTATAACAAATTAAAAAATCTTTCTTTAAATTGTTTACTTTTAACATTGTCATTAACAGATGAAATTAAATTATAAAATTTATTGAAGACTGAAATCAATTGATTTAAAGGGCTATTCATACCATAGTTAGTTCTGCTAAAGATCGGACATAAAGGTATCTGTCTTCTTATGCTAGTTTGGCTATAGCTAAAATTTAGACGATTCAGAACTGTTGCGGATATAATAGAACCATTAATTAATTTTAAAATAAAACAAAATTGGAGATATTGTCTATGTTGTGAAAGTGTAGGGAGCTTTATTAGCAAAAGTCTCTGAGAATAAGGAGGTGGTGTGAATAATTGGGAAAACGGAAGAAAACGAAGACAAAAACGCATAAATCTTTTTTGGATACTTTCAAGTCTGTCAATATGGACTGAATAGTATGGTGCCCATATAACACAGCCGTATTCAAGTATTGGCCTTACAAATGATACATAAAGAAGTTTTAAGACGTATGGGTCACGAAAGTCACGAGAAAAACGTTTAATAAAACCTAGAATTTTGTTAGCTTTTTTAACTATAAAGTTATAATGGTCACAGAACGTTAATTTACTGTCAAGAATAACACCTAAATCAGAGCAAACGGAAAGCTTACAAAGGGAGGAAGAATCTAGTAAATAGTTATAATCTATAATTGTTTTTTTGCGTGTAAAAAACATAGTTTTACATTTGTCAATATTCAATAAAAGTCGGTTTGTATTGCACCATTCCCTAAAACTATGAAGATTTTCTTGAAGCTGTGAGCAGTCATTAATTGCACTTATAGATTTGAAAATTTTAATGTCATCAGCGTATATTAAAACGGAGGAGTTTTTTATAACGGATGTTATGTCATTTATATATAAGATAAATAGTAAAGGACCTAAATGGCTACCCTGTGGAACACCAGAGTTGACGTAAAATTGGTCGGAGAATTCATTTCTGAATATAACGCTATAACTTCTGTTCTTGAGATAAGACGCGATCCACGTCAAGAATTTGTCGTTAAACCCTAAGGCTTTAAGTTTATGGACTAAAGTCTTGTGACACAATTTGTCAAAGGCTTTGCTGAAATCTGTGAATACGCAATCTACTTGTTTACGATCTTCGAAAGAGTCAAGGCAGAAAGAAGTAAAGTGAAGTAGGTTTGTAATTGTTGATTTATTCTGGACGAAACCATGTTGATTTTCACATACAATTGAATTACAATTAAAGGATAACATCTTACAGACAATGGACTCAAATAGTTTGGGAATAACGGAAAGTTTGGCAATCGGCCGGTAATTCGTTATTTCATTCTTAGACCCTTTTTTATGAATCGGAGTTATAAATGCACTTTTCCATAATAATGGGAAAACTGAGCTTCTAAGAGATTCATTGAACAAAACAAACAGAGGGTACGATAAATGAGTCACACATTTTTTTAAAACACATGATGGTACACCATCAGGGCCAGGGTGAAAACAGTCATCAAGTTCTGAGACACAACGAACAATTGAATCCTCACATATTGTCAAGTCAAATGAGTTAAGGTGAGGATAATTTTGGGCTGGAGTGAACGAATCGGGAATTTGAAAAGAAGGAGGTACGTCGAAAGCATCTTTGAAGAAGTTAGCAAACATATTTGAAATTATTTGGGAGTCATGACTTGTTGTGTTATTAAAAGACATAGAGTTTGGGTAACCGTCAGTTTTTCTTTTACTTTTCACGAAATCCCAGAAGTTTTTTGGGGTCTGTTTCAATTCATTTTCAATTTTTATAATATAGTCAGAGTATAGAATATTGGAGTAGTCAATGAAAATATTTTTAAGTTCGGAGTAAATCCTGAAGTCTTCTTCTGCTCTAGTTTTACTAAATTTTAGCCATGCCTTATTTCTTTTATTTTTTAAGTTTTTTATTTTGAGTGTCAAACCATGGTGGAGTTTTAGATTTATAACGAGATTTCCGTAATGGCGTAGTTTCATAAAAATAGTTAAAAATAATACTATAAAAATTTAGACACATGTCAAAGGGCTCTCAAATATCTTTTCAAAATTCTGAGATATTGGCTTTAATTTACTTTTATCTTTTAAAAATTATTGTTGTTAACATTCAGTAAAATTTTGAAAAAAATCGAATTGATAGTTTCTTTTACAAAAAAATAAAAACCGAAAAAAAATTAATAAAAGTTGGTAAAAAAATGATTTTCGACTCAAATATCTTTTAAACACTTTGAGATAATAGCTTCTTACTAATTTGTTCTTATAAGAAATATTGTTTTCAATATTAGGACAAATTTTGAGAAAAATCGAATTTACAGTTTTTTTTACAAAAACAAAAAACCTAAAAAAAAATGTATAAAAGTTGGTAAAAATTGATTTTCGACTAAAATATCTTTTCAAAAATTTTAAATATTGGCTTCAAACTGATTTTATCTTATAAGAAATATTGTTTTCAATATTTGGTAAAATTTTTACAAAATTCGAATTGACAGATTTTTTACAAAAAAAAAACTGTAAAAAAAACAATACTAAAACTTGGTAAAAATTTACTTTCGGCTCAAATAGCTTTTCAAAAATTAAAAATATTGGCTTCAAACTTATTTTATTTCACAGAAAATATTGTTTTCAATATTCAGTAATTTTTATATAAAAATCCAACAGTCCGTGTTTTCATAAAAAAATAAAAAGTACAAAAAATAGTACGCAAATTTGGTAAAAATTGATACGAGTACATATAGACAAACTTTTAAGCAAGACAAATTGACAGACGGAATGGGAAGTTATCAGTGTGGGTCACATCTCAGCCTCTTTTTTATTTAAGTTTTAGATGGCTTGAATTGTAATAAGTTTTAAAACTTTTGAGTGACTTGCGTTTATGCAAATTATTTGTTTTATTTTTGCCCAGAATCAGAAAAATCTGATGCAGATCCAAGAATTACTTGTCTTCAAGCTGTCGTTCTTGTAGTTTTGTTTACCTGGCTTTGTGTTTTATCTGTAAAATAAATAAATTGGGTGGCGCGACAGTCCGTTGAGAACCAAGGCCTAGTGACTTACAACTCTCAACCATTCCTGTGTGCGAGTAATGTTGTCAGGAAGGGAGGGACCTACAGTTTATATGCCGACTTCGAGCGGCTAATTTTGAGAAAGCACTTTTTCATGACAAGAGTTACTCTTACCCGTGAAAAGGCTTTAGATGGCATAGGCAGGGATCGAACCCAAGACCTTTAGCATGACAGTCCAACGCACTAACCATCATGCCACGGTTTTATCTGTACGAATCTTTAAAATGTCAATTATTTTAATGTTTTAACTTCTTGGTAGAATTTCACCTTGACAAATAGACTCATTGAAGGTCCCTTATGAATCCTTTAGCACTGTCACATCAATATATTCCTTAATCGTTCACAGCAAATTATTGATCATAATTCGGTTGCGTATTCCCTCCACCAGTATTATTTTCGAATAAGGTTGCAAGGCCAAACGCCCCACCAAACAGTAACACAATGAGGATATAGGGGGTACTCCAATAATCAGCCCTCAAAGTCAGAGTGGGCCTTATCACTGAAGATTATTTTTCGATGAAAATTTGAATCATTTTGATTAATTTCAAGGACAACTTTGAGCTCTTGTGTTTTATTAATCTTAAAAGCTTTAAAACCAAAGGCTTTATGTAAAATATTGCGTAATGTCATTAATGGAATGATTCTTCGCAGACGGTTCACTTATGTAGTTGTCACACCAGCTCACTACCAATCTAACTTTTACCAGTTGAGAGGCAGCGTTCCATTTTAAGTTATGACATCGTTTTAATATGTCAAATGTGAAATAATGACATCTTCAGAAATGACAACTGCTCATACTATATGCGAAACTCAAAATAAAACCTCTTATTGGAAAATGCTTGCTTGAGCTGCGCTGTCTTGTAGGAGTCGATTCGAAGAATTTTCGGGCAGCAGCATTGATTTACATGTAATTTTGGTGACCCAGCCATCTCAGGCATTGGACTTTTATCCTTTAGGCTCGTACAGCTTGTCGTTCCTTCTTCTCCTCCTTTCTCGAAACGACCATAGGTGCTCTCATCCGCTTTTGTCATAGTCCAAGCTTTTGCACTATATAGGAGGACGGAATGATTAGGGTGCTATATAGCGACACATGTTACTTGAGAGGGGGCTTTTCTGCTCAATTTCTTTTTTAATTCAAAGAAACAGCGGTTAACAAGAGTAACTCTTTGTTTGTTCTCAATGCAGGTGTTGTTTTCTGCATTCATAGTAGAGCCTAGGTAGACAAAGACCTTAACTAAATCAATGCTACGTCTGGCGATGGTGACGTTTTGACCGAAGTCCTTTCTTGATCGCTAATAATATTTTAACTCGCAAAAGCCCCATCGACATCATGCTGTGCTCTTGTTCTTTTAAATGATATTGCCTCTAGAGTTGACGTGCAAGCTTTGCACTATTCATTCAAGGACGATGTTAAAGCAATCACATGACAGCGCACTACGTTGTCTAAAACCTTTTCTGACATTAAAAGGTTCAATTAAGATGTTTCCAACCTTTATGGAGCAACGCGAATTCTTCATGGTCATCCAAAAGAGTTTGGCAAGGATGCCATATATATTCAGCCTTGAAATCAATGAAGAAATGGTGCGTGTCTTTGATGTCCTTCGATTTTTTAGTAGCTGCCGTGATTTGAATATTTGATCGACTTAGGAATCTCCTGGTAAGTCCACACTGATGAGGACCTATCAGGTTGTTAACGATGGGCTTAAGACGTTTACATATTACTGTAGAGAAGATTTTGTAAGCGATGTTAAGGAGAATGATTCTTTTTTGTTGGTGCAGTTTAAAAGTTCTCCTTTTTTCGGGCAAACAATACTGAGCTTCCATTCATATTTTAAAGATAAATTGGTGCTGGCTCCTAACCAAATTATCTCCGGCTAGAATCGAATCGATAGTAAGGTCGATAAAATTTTAAGTTTGAAGATTATTTCGTGCAAATATTAGCCGCGGCTGCACCTAAAATGGTACATTCGATTAGTCCAATTTTATCAAACGGTTTCTTACATTTCGGGTGGTATCTAACGAATAAATGCTTCAATTTTGGACTTCATTGCCCCATCGAAACAGCCTTGTTGCTATGGACATGAGTTAAGTCGTACAATTTAGGCGGACAATTTTCCGGACTTTTACGTAAACAAACTGTTCAAATAACTTGCCTTTAAATTGGTACATTGTTACGCGTGCTGTCTCGCATGTATCACCGACTTGTTGTAACCGCATGTCATGCAAGTAAAGCTCTTTCATTAAGCGCAAACAAAGTTTGTTATCAACGCACGGTAAGGCTCACCATTGACAGTAACGTTGCGATTCGCATCAACTCTGAAGAAATACGGCACCATGATTCCTCCACTTTTTTCTGTAGTCAATGTAGCTCTTGAAATGCTTCTGGCTGCCCTTCACTCCAAGTATGACTTGTTGCTTGCTTACGTTTCCATTCAACCAGAAATGAGCTTCGTCGCTAAACATTTTTTTTATAAGAAAGTGGATGTTCTACCAAATTTTTAAAAGCCTATATACCAATAATTGTGGTTGGTCCTTCGGCTTCATAACTTTGATGTTTTTGGTTGAATTATAGACCAAATTGAAAATGTCTGACATTGACACAAAACAGGAAACGTATGGGAGTTGTCAAAACCAGTGTAACCAGGATAAAAATAACAAAAATCTCAACCATTACAATTGGAAAACCTTACAATTCTACAGTAGTACCTTAAAGCTAAAATAGTGCAAGTGATAAGTAAAAAGTAAAGTTGGCAGTTTACCACGATCTAAATTAACTTGCGTCCGAAGACAGATCGAAGGGTCGTGGGTTCGATTCCCAGCCGGAGTCAACGAAAAATATAATTGCTTTTTTTCACAACAGAGAAATTGTTGATTTTATCTGTTGGGAAGAAAAACAAATGTAGGAGAAGAAATGGGGGGATATCAAAAAATACCCCTGCAAATACATCAGGTGATGTAAGTGCAGTACCGGCAGCGGTACCTCATATCACCGCAACAACATCAGGCTACCAATCTGATCCGATAAACAACTGGATGTTAGGACATTGAAGTCGTAAATAAAAATCAATCTGTTGATTAAGGAGAACTACAGTTTATCAATTAAAAAATACTGGGACCGCAAGATCCGGTTGGTTAATTTGAGTGACCCTAGTATGTTCCCTAAAATCAACAAGATATTCAGGAAAAAGAACGACAATGACCTTCCGAGTCTGAAACTCCAAAGAACCGAAGAGAACAGAGACGTACTCAGGACAGCGCAAATAGATCCAGAGGAAGCCATCTCTGACGATGACTTTTACATAATTGAAGATCCGAAGGAAAAAGTGGAGGCGGTGGGAGCTGCTTTCCAGAAAGTGTACAACGTGAATTTTAGCATTGGCCCCAACCACGACCTGGAAAACAGAGCCCTACTTAATCACTTTTACCTTCGAAATAATATGACACAATGGCGATTTCATGCGGTTCACTGACGACTCCTTGGCAAATGCCATAATCGCCGACCAAACGGGAGCAAGTCCCTTGTTAGTGATGAAGGTTGAGCTTCAGCTCATCTTCAAATCAATAAAAAATAAAAAGTCAGCAAGTGTCGATGGCATATCCAAAGTTGTACTAAGACATTTACCGATGGAGGCAATTGACATTTGCATCAGACTCTTCAAGAATGCACTGAACAATGCATATTATCCAGTGCATTGGAAGACCGCTGTGGTTCATCCTCTCCCGAAAAAGGGAAAGGACAACTTCAACCCGTCAAATCGGTCGATAAGTCTTCTTCCGAGCATCAGCAAAGTTTTCGAAAAAATCATTAATAGGGCCTGACTAAGTGGGCTGGCGACAACAAAATAATTCCGGATAAACAGTTCGGGTTCAAGGCGGGTCATGACACAATTCATGCTGCGTCTAAACTCGTTTCTGATATCCAATTAAATAAAGCAAAACAACAATGCACACGTGCTGTTCTGGTTGATCTGGAAAAGGCCTTTGACACCGTATGGTTAGAGGGTCTTTACCTAAAACTGAGCAGACTTGGCATAAGCAAGCAATTATTGTATATACTTTATGATATGCTTAACGGTAGAAAGTTTGTTGTCAAAAGTGTCAATGTACCTTCTACCACAACATTCTCAATTAAAAATGGTATTCAACAGGGAGCGGTGAATTCGCCGATTCTCTTCAGCATTTACACCAGCAGCGGTCTGATAGGTAGTCTTACAAAGGCAATTGCGTACGCCGACGATCTAATTGCGTACAGAACGGCCCGAAAAGCTGAGGTTATTAGAATTCTCTTGCAGCGGGATTTCGACAAGATTCAGCGATATTGTGACGACTGGAAACTGAAAGTAAATGTCCAGAAGTCAGAGACAATTCTGTTCCGGACTCCGTTGGCTAGGGCCACGAGGGATACGTGCAAGAATTGGCACAAGATGGTCATCGTTGATCTTCATGGGCAGCCATTAGCGAGCAAAAGTGTAGTGAAGTACCTCGGTATCTGGTTAGATCAGTATTTATATTTCGACAGACATATCAATGCTGCTATGACCAGGGCGAGAGGAGCCTTCGCTCTGACAAAACGGCTGTTTTTTAGCAGTCGGCTTGACCCTAGAGTGAAGGTAATTTGCTACATAGCCTTATACGACCGATGGTTGTCCTGTGTGGTTCAAGGTTGCAACTTCCCAGATGGAGAAGTTTCGGGTGTTCGAGCGGTTGTGCTTACGACGCTGTACCGGCTTATATCCAACGAGGTCCTATACAACGGGGCTCGAATCAACAGAATTGACAATTTCGTGATAAAATTCGTTCGAGGTCACAATTTAATTTTAGAGACGTTCTATCCGAACGACGAGTATTTAGAGAGTGCACGCTTGAGCGACTTCATTCCCCCAGAGACATTCCTCTTTTTAGATAGGTGCGGTCTGTAACAGGATAGATTGGCAGTTCGGCAAATCTACCTTGTCAGACGACGCACCGTGGATGGGCGACTCCTGTACAATCGGGACGTCATGGCACAAGGCTGAGCAGAGCTCCAACGAATCAGTAGGGCTGTGTCCGAACGGGACCGAACTGATAGGGTGAAGCAGGAGAGGGTCCGTATGGGACCAGTAAGTTAGTTGTAAGTTATGGTTAAATAGGTTCGTTTTATGAATTTTTGTCTAGCTTTAAGAAAGGTTTAAGATGGAAGTAAAAAGAAATGCTGCGTAAGGTGTGGGTGTGTATTCGCATATCTTTTAAAAGGATGGTGTTTTCTTGCCAGCTTATATATGATTGCCTCCCACGATAGAAATGATTAAATAATCGTTTAACTCTCTTTTTTTTCAAAAATATTTGATTTTTAAGGATATTACAAATAATTTAAAATTTCTTTCTCTTTACAGATTAAAGCAAAGAGATGACATTTTTGCATTTTAAACACTAGTCCCCCATTCGTCAAGTATCTTTTAGTGCTATAATTCATAATGTACAACGATAAACGTTTAGATAAATCACAAACAATGCCAGTACCACCGCCACCGGCGGAAATTCTCCATCATAACCATCACCTTTCACATCATCCTCACCATCACCCCCAACAGATCCTGCATCATCATCCACCGCCTCCGCAACCTCCCCAACAACAACAGCAGCAACAACAGCAACCTCAACACCCACATCACCATCATCAGCATCTGCAACATCAGCACCAATTACAACAGCAGCAGCAACAACAACAACAACAGCAACAATCACAATCGCAGTCACAGCAACAGCAATCAACAATGTTTACAAGGTGAGTGTTGTATACCTGCTAAATGTATCTATTTCCATCAAATAACACAAAATCAAAAAAAAAAATTAAAAAAACTAATGAAAATAGTTCAACGCCTTCACTGACCACCAGGTGCATAAAAGTGCCACATTTTCCGTGATTTAATTAACTGAAACTTAAGTAAATCTATTTTTGTATCTTTGAAATTCATCTATGAACAATTCGGTATCTCTATAGTCGTATGTGCAATTGTGTTAAATGTATGTGCAAACTCAAATGGAACACGATTGCGCACTCAAATGGTGTGGCGCGTTGCATAGAAAATCCATCAATGGTTCGTAATTTTGTTTTTTAATTACTGACACTGGCATTGTGGTTTGCGTTAACGTTTACGTTTGCGTTTGACTTTTTGATTTGTTTATTTTATTTTTTTGAACAATTGTAAAAGGAGTGAGTTAAGTTTAGTTGTTTTGTTCTTAAAATCGATAATTCAAATCTAACATAGATAAGTTTTCCTGTCAACAGTGCCGGAGTATAAGGCAACCAGAAAAGGGGCTTTAAATTATCAGCCTGATACTTAATAACAATTTGGTAATTTAGCACTTTACTAGTTCAATAAAATTAATTTTATGTACTGCAAGCACTTTTAATCAAACCTTCGAGTAATTTGATAGTCGAAAATGAAAGATATAGCTAAGATTTAAAAATTCAAGTCGTGTTCTGAAGATATAAATTATAGCTTCGGTCGATAATTCATCATTGAAATAGTTAAGTTCTGATAGGAATTGGAAGGTTCCTATAAATGTTCCTTCCTTCCCTTTGGGGAAGTTCTGTGATCAACGAACGAAGTGAGTCACTTTTTGATTTTATTATTGAAAATAATATGACCATTTGTAACAGAGGCAATACTCCCACTTTCGTCTTTCCGAGCTCGGAAAATTATGATGGATGGGCAGATGTGCTTGATGTTACTTTAGTAATCAACCGTAATTTATTAGTGGAGAATTGGAGAGTTTCCCCTTTGAATTCATTTTCGGATCACATGTGCATTCTTTTTCAAATTAATTTCGAGTCGAAAAACCTTCCGCCTTATAGAAATCCCAAAAGAACTGACTGGACGAAATTCAGTCAAATTGCTAATTCCAAACTA
This sequence comes from Eupeodes corollae, assembly GCF_945859685.1. Classification (NCBI taxonomy): domain Eukaryota; kingdom Metazoa; phylum Arthropoda; class Insecta; order Diptera; family Syrphidae; genus Eupeodes; species Eupeodes corollae. The sequence continues at coordinate 152,264,372 of NC_079147.1, forward strand.
AGCAACTTAACGAATCTCACTGAGTCGATAAGAGATCTTGAATCAAAGGTGAAAATCTTTCAAACTTCTATAAGTAAAATGACGAGGACAATTTTCAATATCTGCCACAAACATAAGTTTTACCAACTGTATAAAGACTCTCTTAAAATTTACAAGCAAGCCCTGTCATCAGCCTAAAGACAAGGCTGGAGGGAATACTGTCAATCAATCGAAGACATAAAGGACTCCTTAAGGCTCAGCAAAGTTTTATCGAAGGAACATTGTAATCCTTTATGTCTAAAAAAGCCTGATTGAACCTGGACAGCCTCTCCAGCCGAATCTCTTGAGCTACTGATGAAGACGCACTTTCCGGGTTGCGAGAGTGATAACCCCGAACCGCTTGAAACTACAGAGCTAAACGTAGCTCATGTGGAGCAAGTCAATTCCGTTATAACTAGAGAAAATATTTGGTGGGCCATCAATACTTTTTCTCCATTTAAATCCCCAGGCATGAATGGCATTCTGTCAGTTATGCTTCAAAAGTTGCATGATGTTGCAGCTCCATGGCTGGAACAAATTTTCAAAGGAAGCCTCCTTCTCAAACATAATCCCATGTCGTGGAGACAGGTCAAAGTAGTTTTTAACCCGAAAGTGGGTAGGCTAGGTCATGAATCCGCGAAGGATTTCAGACAAATAAGTTTAACATCTTTTGTGCTTGGAGCACATTCTTGATTACCATATTAGAGAAATCTTAGTTGGACGACCTCTCGAAAGCTCTCAGAATGCTTCTCTTAAGGGAAAATCTACGGAGACTGCCCTCCATTAGGTAGTGCGTACTGTAGAACAAACAATCCATTATAAAGAATTTACTCTTGCCACCTTCCCAGACATAGAAGGTGCTTTTAACAACGTCCTTACCGAATCCATAGAAGAATCGCTCGTTAAATTCGGTGTAGAAGACTTCATTGGAAAATGGATTATTTCCATGCTCAGTGGTAGGAAGATTCGAGCCACTCTAGGCAATACAATCGCAACAAAACACGTGAGTAGGGGAACACCCCAGGGTGGTGTCCTTTCGCCTCTTCTATGGCTTCTGGTCATGGATACAATTCTCGTTAAATTAGAGAGATGTGGAGTGAAGGCTGTAGCCTATGCAGATGATTTGATGCTATTGGTGTCAGGAAAGTACACCTATGTGATTAGTGAAATCACGGAGTCAGCTTTGAAGAAAGTTAGCAACTGGGCCACGAGTTGTGGACTAGGAGTTAACCAAAGTAAAACTGAACTGTTGCTCTTTACCACCAAAACTAAAGTACCGCCCTTCACGCTACCTCGACTCAACGGTCAAATCCTATCATTGTCATCCAGTGCAAAATATTTGGGAGTTATACTCGACCCTAAACTAAACTGGAAACTAAATATTGAAGTACGGGTTAAGAAGGCCTGTGTTGCCTTCTACGCCTGCAGCAAAACTTTCGGCAAAAAGTGGGGACTTCAGTCGAAGATGATTTTATCGACGTACACAGCCGTAGTATGGGTCGATTGTGTGGTGGCCTGCTCTTAGCAAAGCCTATAATATTGATAAGCTAAAGAAGGTTCAGAGAACAGCTTGCGTGGGCACCACAGGGGCCATGTGTACTTGCCTAACGGGCGCCTTAAACGTTATTTTGGATCTTCTACCAATCGACTTTTTTATTAAATACATAGTTTCCTGCAGCGCTATTAGGCTGAAGGAATTAAACAGCTGGTTGTCAAAACCTTATGGTCACAGCAACACAACAAAATTGATTCCCTCAGATATTATCTCGGTAGACACTGACTACTGCGCTTCTACTTTGAGCCTTAGTAAGGGTTTTAAGGTTATTTTCCCATCCAGAGAAGATTGGGAGGATGACATCATGTCGATAGGTTTCGACACAACCATCTTTACTGATGGCTCGATGATGGAGTGCGGAGTTGGTTCTGGGATCTTTTCTGATTCCATAAATGTAGCCAAATCCTTGAGGCTTCCTGACTTTGCTAGCTGAACTGATGGCAATAAGGGAGGCATGTAAGATACTTAAACAAAACCCAAACTAAAACCGAAATGTGGCTATCTTTACAGACAGTCAGGCAGCTGTCAATGCCATTAAGTTGGCTATATCCTCATCTAAATTGGTCCTCGGTGTCACCCTGATCTGGGTTCCGGGCCATAGTGGTATCGTGGGAAATGAACGGGCTGACGAGCTAGCCAGGCAAGGATCGGCCCTTCATAGCCCACTTGCGGAAACGGTTAACATTCCTCTTGGTGCTATGAAGGGTAAAATCTTTTCCATCTACCAAACTGAACCAAACCGAAGGTGGAGCAATTTACTGAACTGCATTATATCTAGGAAGATATGGCCCACCTATAATAAAACCCGTACAAACGATCTTCTATGCAGGCCAAGGCAAGACATAGCCAGGATTGTTGCGGTTTGTACCGGACATTGGCATATAGGAGTTCATGCAGAGAAGTTGGGTATCTCTTACAACACGTTTTGCCGTAGCTTTAGTGACCAAAGAAAAAGTGAAACGATAATCCATTTCCTCTGCAAATGTCCTGCTTTGGCAAACACTATAATGAAATACTTTAGAAAAGCATTCTTTCACGAACTTGATGAGATATCTAGACAAAGATTAGAGACCTAATATTTTTTCTCAATGCGACAAAATGGCTCTAACATAATCGCTTTGAAGCTTCTCTATAAATCTATCCCTTTGAATCACAGGTCAAGCGAGTTTTTGGTATCAGAACGGCGTACTACAGCGCTAATTAAATCTCAGGCTAGGTTGCCTTGAGATCGCCATTTCTACCTACCTATAGGTGTTCCTGAAGGATGTTGACGATGCTTTTGAGAGATGCTGATTGTTATTTTTGCCATCAATTTTAGCAGTAAAATTTGCAAACATAGATCTCGATTCATCTACATTTGAATCCAATAAAGTTAAGTTAGCTTAATGTGAGATAGCTAGCTGACTCCATTCTTTGATAGAGGTGGCATTAGATTGAAGTAGTTTTATCAAGATGGTTTTATGAAGACTTTTTTCATCACTTTTATTAATTAATCCGAGTTCAGTTTGAGGTTAAAAGTATATGTTGGCGTTACGCCAGGCTCAAAAATAATTATTTTCGTTTTGTTTGTGTTAACATGCAAGCCTCACCTCTCGCAGAAGAAATTCAATCTGTTTATTTGTAGCTGCAGAGTGAAAGGATTTTCAGCTAGTACAACTAAATCGTCTGCGTATAGCAAAACTTTCACTTGGATATCAGCGAAGAGTATTCCTTTTGGAAGTTCATCACACATATCGTCAAAAATCAAAGCAAACATTATTGGACTCAAAATGCAGCCTTGTGGAACACCCGCTGTTGTTTCAAACCAATCCAAAAACTGATCCATCCCATACAGAGGCGCTTAATGACTTTAAATACATCATCAGGAATTTTCGGGAGATCCCTAATAATGAGAGCTTATACATCAAAGCCTGTGTGTTGACCTTATGAAATGCTGCTTTGAAGTCTACAGAACAAACATACAATTTCTTTTTCTTTTCAATGACTTCCTGGCAATACTTTTAAGTGCAAAAAATGTGATCCATCGTTGAAAAGCCCGACCGAAAAACAGCTAGAAACTTGCTTAGACGATTAGTGTTCTCGATCCATTTAGTGAGCCTTTCGTACAAAATTGAAGTCAGAATCTTCCTCATAGTGTTAAAAATAGAAATTCATCAGTAGTTTTTCGCTAGATTTCAATCTCTAATAAAAATAACCAGTCCGTCTCAATATGACGCTTGCAAAGAAGACTTCAACATTTTCTTGTTTGCCTTTTCCATAAAGAAACAATAAAGTTAAGCAATTACTACAAGACATGTGCTCGTGGCATGATAGTTAGTGCATTAAACTGTCATGCTAGAAGTATTGGGTTCCCTGCCTGTGCCATCTAAAGTTTTTATCACGAGTACTGCCTTTTGCGAGGAATTGACAAATTCCTCAAGAGTAATTCTAGTCACGAAAAGTGCTTTCTCAATTTAGCCGTTCGTATCCGGCTTAAAACTGTAGGTACAACTAATTTATTTACTTCCCATAGGAACTTATTGTAATAGGTCCGATTTTTCGAATTGAAAATTTTGACATTTCTCGACGTTTCAAGGTTCCCATATTCGAAATAAAAGATTTTTAGAAAGATGCCTATGCGTGCGTGTGTACTAAAGTACGTTCGTACGTCTGTACGGTTTTTCGTCGTCCATAGAGCAAAAAGGGCTCTCCAGAAAATTGAGTGGGTGGTTTGGTTCTTGATATCTCTCTAATTGTCATTCATCCAATTTGTAAAAATTAAAGAAATGTTACCAAAATTGGTAAAAATTGATTTTCGACTACAATATCTTTTCAATACTTTGAGATATTGGCTTTAATTTACTTTTATCTTTCAAAAAATCTTGTTGTCAACTTTCAGTTAAAGTTTGAAAAAAATCGAATAAACAGTTTTTTTTTACAAAAAATTAAAAAATTAAAAAATTAAATTTTTTCTTATAAGAATATATTGTTTTCAACATTAGGACAAATTTAAAAAAATTGAGTTGACATTTTTTTTACTAAAAAAAAAACTTAAAAAAAAATGTATAAAAGTTGGTAAAAATTGATTTTCGAATCAAATCTCTCTTCAAAAATTTTGAAGTATTGGCTTCAAAATAATTTTATCTTATAAGAAATATTGTTTTCAACATTTATTAAAATTTTGAAAAAACTCTTAAAAAAAAACAATACTAAAACTTGGTAAAAATTTACTTTTGGCTCAAATAGCTTTTCAAAAATTAAAAATATTGGCTTCAAACTTATTTTATTTCACAGAAAATATTGTTTTCGATATTCAGTAAATTTTATGTAAAAATCCAACAGTCCGTTTTTTCATAAAAAATAAAATCTACAAAAAATGGTACGCAAATTTGGTATAAATTGATACAAACTTTTAAGCAAGACAAATCGACAGACGGGATGGGAAGTTAACAGTGTGGGTCGCATCCCAGCCTCTTTTTAATTTTACTTTTATAAATGCAACTTTTGAATTTTTAAACAGTTCTACAACATTTTGTGGAAATACTTTTTTGACTTTTTTGGCGATATCTCAGCCATTAATTTGACGACTGTTGGTTTTTAAGTGCTCAAAAGTGTATCTATAATAAGTGTGTACATATGTATAAGTGGAAATTACGCGAGTTGTGTGGCATGTAGCACCGTTTTTTTGAAACCATATAACATATTCTCCAAGCCGTATTCTTCAATATAGCAGGCAAAAAACGTCGGTTATCATGTGACCGTAACGCTCCTAATTGTCGGTGACAGTAGTTTAACTGATGTTTTCGATGAAGTAAGGTCCAATCACATCTCCGGACCAAAGAGCGCACCTAACAGTGACTTTTTGTGGATGTAATTACTTCTATTCAATTACTTTAGGATTCTCAGAACTCCAAGTACGAAAATTTTGTTTATTAACATACTGGGTGAGAAATGTGACTCGTCACTGAAAAATATTTTGTTCGAAAAATTGCCGTCCACCGCTTTTTGTTCAAGCACCCATTCGACATATCTACGACGACATTGAGAATTGAGTGTAGATCCAAATGAAAAGTACGCCAAAATGTGCTGTAAGATAGTCCTAGTTCCCGAGAACCACAAGGAATCGCCACATTGGGGTCTTTATACTTTTACCTACAGCTGCGATATTTTCAGTGTATGAGCGAAACGATGATGCTCAAGCTATACAATATTTGTAAGAAACCAGTCTCTTCAAATTTTCTTGACAATTTTGCAAATTGCTTGCATAGTTGGACGATTACGTAAACATAATTTCTTCTTAAAGAACGATATTTGGTTGTGGGAGGTTTTAACAATTTTCATGAGTTGTGCAACAGTTAAGCGATCCATTTACGTAAATGTCAGAATATCAACTGACAAAAAAAATTGGTTTAACAACTTAATTTGACAGAAATGTCGAATTCCAGCCCTATACTTTTGAAAATCGATAAGTTGTTAGTTTGACGTTTTCATATGGGTAGTTCAGAATGGAATAGACGAAATTCAGATAAGTCAAGTTTTTGACTTATTTTTTATTGGCACAGTGGATGGCAAAGAGATCAATGATATTGAGCAAATTCATTAACAACAAAATTAAAAAAGAGACAAGTTATTTTTTCAGATGTGATCTAAATATGACAAAGAGATAATGATTAATCGTGTTTTATTGGAAAACCTATCAGTAGTATAGTAGGATTTACACCAATAACAAAAACAACATCGGCAGTATGATTACTACCGATAAAAGTTAAAGTAGAACATTACTACAGATGGGTTTTTGACATTTATACGAGTCTCGAATGGATCTTATGTGATTTCGTTCTCAAATGTAGGTACGATTGATATTGCATTCGTATCTAAATGGCTGTGTTCGTTGAGTAGTTGAGCATCTGGAATCATGTTCTTTTCCATTGGGGAAAAAATCAATCTGTTCCTATTGATATTATTTAGTTTTGGACTAAATGGGATTAATTTGCAAGAGAAGACAATAGAAAAGGTAATTAAGTTTTGCTATGTTTCCAACAAAGGTTTATCTCAGTTTAGATTAAATAAATCTTGTTGGTGTTTAGACCGCAAAAGGAGATTTAAAAATGATTAATTTTGACAGCACTTTCAAAAACGCAAATGGTATTTCAATGTTTTCGATGTGTGAAGTGCAAGTGAGATAGTTCGACGGGAATCGAGTCGAATAAAACTCATTTCAACTCGATTCAGGTACATAAGGAATTTAGGCGAGCTTTAAGCTATCTTCAACACCACATGTTAATGTAATAGTCTACGAACAAACCCCCTCTGTGAAGCAATTGTTAAATGAACTTTTGTTTAAAGATTCTTAATTTCCATATGTTTTCTTACCATTTCTTCGTGAAAATTGTCCATTTTATTAGTTTTAGTTAGGTTTTTATGCTAAGTCAATTTAAACATTTGATTTTTTTGTATCATTATTTTGACAGATCTTCTTTCAGTTGTACAAATTTTTAAATACAAAAATCTGGCTACTGCCGATGAGTTTTCTTGCGAATTTTCTACTATACTATTTATAGAATGCCAAAAAAACTCGGGTATTGTTTCTTTAATCTCAATTTTGTGTACAATGGAGACAAAATTCAAGACCAGGATCAAAACAAGAGAGATAGTTTTACAATTTTTTATTTAGCTTCATGCAATTATCTTGTGGAACTGTACCATACTTATTTCCATTGTTTAATAAAACACATTGTCATTAGGCTGGAAGCTTAACATTCCCATCTTTATTAAAAGACTACCAACATCCTCACAAAAACTAATATCACTTTCAGAACTAAAGAACAGAAGAAAGTTCGTGTCTCACGATAAAGTGTGACATTCATACCTCTAGAAAGTAAGTTCTTCTCTTTAAGTTTGAATACTTATATCTCTTATCTTTATTTTTAGAGGTCTAGATCTCTTATAAGATCACTTAAGGTACCTTGAATGAAAAGTTGAAGTTCTGACAATACTGCCCATCACTATTTATTTTTCATGAGGACTTTCCAAATTTATTACGCATTGTGATAAATCCACAGGAACTTGATAAGTTGGAAATGGTATATCCACTGAGTAAGGGTAAGGTAGGTAAGGAGAGATCAAGATCATTTTTTACCAAGAAAGAGGTTCATGAACAACTAAACAACTGTATTCAAAGTATTTATATCCTTTAAGAGCCTGAAGACGAAGTACTGGTTGTTGGTGATTTTAATTTACCCAATCTCAATTGGATTCAAATTGACGAGCAGAACTTCTACGTTCCAATAAACGCGTCATCTTCAAATGAGCTTTTATTAACAGATGGTATGTCCTTATGTGGCTTAAGTCATCTCAACGGTATGAAGAACCGTTTTGGATAAACACTCGATCTGGTATTTTCTACGAAACCATATGCTCTGAAGCAGCTGTGATTTCTTCTTCTATCAAAATTGTGGATGAAATGACTTAATTTAAACATGGCTTCACCTCATATTCTATCTTATAACAACAAACTAGAATTCAACTTATTAGGTGTTATTTTGAAAACCTTTTATTATTATTTTATTACTATACCATCAATTGGGATCACTTATTTTGTAACTTAAATATTGACTATGTGTGTAAATTTTTTTATTTAACTATTCTTGGCTGTTTCTACAAAACAATTCCATTTAAAAATACTCGAAATAACTTGAGTGTTTCACCATGGTTTGATTTTCACGTTAAAAACTTAAAAAACAAAAGGAACAAACCTTGGATAAAGTATAATCAAACAGGAACTGTTGATGATTATAGGACGTTCATTATCATAAAACAACTTTTCACTGACTACTCTAACATCCTATATGATGAGTACATTCGGAAAATCGAATTAAACCTTAAAAATAATCCTGACAACTTTTGGAAATTCGGTAATTGTAAGAAGAAAGCATGTGGGTACCCTAACATAATGACTGATTCGACATCAAATTGTAACGAGCCGAGTCAAATTGCGAACATGTTTCCAAAATACTTCAAAGATGCTTTTGTAGATTATAATACTATTAGTTTTCCTAACACATCTTCCATCTGTTTTAAATTTGCCCCACTTAAATAAATTCTATCAATTTCGTTATAAGTAAAGATACTGTCTTTAATAGTATCCTACAAATTGACGAATGTTTTAGTCCTGTTCCCATTTTAAAGAAATGTGCTGCGTATTTAGCACACCCGTTATATGTTCTTTTCAACACGTCTTTCAGTAACTCGCTGTTTCTGTTTATCTTGAAGAGCTCCTTCATAATACCAGTACACAAAAAAGGTCCTAAAATCGAAATAATGAACTATCTGTGATACCTTAATTGTTTGAGTCAATCGTATGTAGCGTCCTTTCTTTTCACTGTAGTTCAGATATCTGTGATAACCAGCATGGTTTTGTTAAAAAGCATTCAACTGTTACTAATCTGTTTAACTTTAAGTCCTTTTGTTTAGATGTTTTTGAAAAACGTGAACAAGTAGATTGTATCTTTACTGATTTCAGCAAAGCCTTTGACATATTATGTCATAAAACATTACTTTGAAAACTATCGCAGCAAGCTTTTAACGACTATTTCAAAAACTGTATCCCCTCATATTTGCAACATGGACGTTATAGTGTTAAATGTCGTAGTGAGCGTTCAAGTTCATTTGCTGTGAGTTCTGGTGTCCCCCAGGGTAGTCACCTTGGTCCTTTTCTATTTGTTAACTTCCCATAGGAAGTTATTGTAATGGGTCTGATTTGTCAAATTGAAAATTTTGACATTTCTCGACGTTTCAAGGTCCCTAGAGTCGAAATAAAAGATTTTTAGAAAGATGTCTGTGCGTGCGTGTGTACGTACGTTTGTACGTCCGTACGTCCGTACGTTCGCGACGTTTTTTCGTCGTCCATAGCTCAAGAACCAGAAGAGATATAGACTTCAAATAAATTTTGTTATACAGATAATAAGGCAGAAAGATGCAGAAAGGGCTCTCAAGAAAATTGCGTGGGTGGTTTTTTTTACCATAGCAGTTTGAAAAAAAGGTGAAAATTTTGGTTAACCCTAAATATCTTACGAACCAAAAACGCTAGAGACTTGAATTAAATTTTATATAATATATTGTAACGTGATACCAAACAGGTATATTTTTTGAAAAAAAATCAATATAACGTTTTTTTTTAAAAAATCAATAAAACTGAAAAAAAAATTTGTCACCTCCAAAAGTTTACGACTGAAATATGATTTCATCTCCAAAACAATTTTGTGCAATGAAAAATAATGTTTTTGACCTCTGACAATATTTTGAGAAAAATCTAATTGACAGTTTTTTTTATAAAAAATAAAAATCTAGATAGATATTGGCTTTAATGTACTTTTATCTTTCAAAAAATCTTGTTGTCAACATACAATTAAAGTTTAAAAAAAATCGAATTGACAGTTTTTTTACAAAAAATAAAAACCTAAAAAAAAATGTATAAAAGTTGGTAAAAATTGATTTTCGACTCAAATATCTTTTCAAAAATTTTAAATATTGGCTTCAAAGTAATTTTATCTCATAAGAAATATTGGTTTCAACATTTGGTAAATTTTTTAAAAAATCGAATTGACAGTTTTTTTTACAAAAAATAAAACTCTAAAAAAAAACAATACTAAAACTTCGTAAAAATTTACTTTCGACTCAAATAATCTTGAAACTTATTTTATTTCACAGAAAATATTGTTTTCGATATTCAGTAATTTTTATATAAAAATCGAACAGTCAGTTTTTTCATAAAAAATAAAATTAACAAAAAATAGTACGCAAGTTTGGTAAAAATTGATACGAGTACATATAGGCAAACTTTTAAGCAAGACAAATCGACAGACGGGATTAGAAGTTATCAGTGTGGGTCGCATCCCAGCCTCTTTTCTTATTTATAATTTACTTGGTTTCGATAATGCAAAATTCGTCTGTCCTAAATAATTAACTGTACATCTGACTGTCTTCTCTCGCAAGAAGACTTAATATTGTTCCCATAACCTCCAGAAAGAAGTGTCAAAATAATGCTACATGCTGTAATGTTTATTAATGTTAGCGACTTAATAGTTGGAATTTGGAATATTTATGTTGGATTTTCCTAACAAAATTTAAGTTAAAAAAAAATGGAATGATCACTTGTGTAATTAATCCAGCACTGGTCTCTAAACCAATCGTTTATAGTTGTGTTTTGTATTAAGTGAATTTATTGCATGTTGCGGGGGCCCGCGGTCACTGGCCATAAATGCAAATTTTAACCCACATTACGCGGTAGGCAACAAGTCACACACAATAAACAAGTGGACATAAATTTATTGTATCTCTGACATAAGTCGAGGCTTTACCATTAAAATAATGTATTGATATCTATTTACAGTACATGTAATGTATAATTGCCTTTAAAGTAGATACAAACTCCTTCGCCATATATTTAAGCTATACCATCCATACCATAAATGGAAGTGTTAGAATTGTCGTTGTCTTTGTTGTTGTTACTCGAATGTTCTCCCCAAAACAAGAAACAAAAAAAAGTAAAGATGAATGATTTTGCATCGTCATCTAAGATGAACCACGGGTGGTCAATGTGGCGGCTCAACGGCGGCGCTGCGGCCGGCCGTTCAAGCAGCCAAGCCAACCAATGATTATTTTCAAAGTCCGATAGTGCACGTCGTTGATTATAATAACCACATATCTATATACCATACTTTGATCGTCATAATGGCACCGCTCTATTGGCGGTGACATATCGTAACGCTTAGCTGTCAGAGCCAATTATCTGACAGATACAAATTATACTAAGGAATGAAAATTTGGAAAAAAAAATTTAACGAATCACAATCTGGTATTTATGAAGGATCAATAACTCATGATGGTTTTTTTTGGGGCTCTATTTAAACTATTGTATTTGATAGCCCCTTATGTTCATTTTTGACGTGATTTGATATTGAAGTGAGAGGTTAGGTTTGGATAGATGGCAGATATAATCACAACTAAAAAGCGTAAGAATGATGATTTTATTATCTTCAATTCTTCAATTCATGCTTTATTGAATTTGTGTGCTTTTGGAGTGTAGCCAATTGGAATTTAGAAATAAACAATTCAAATTTCAAAATAAAAAGATCTGTGATGTCAAATTCATGTTTAATAGTCTATACAAATTTTTGCTTGAGCTTTGATTTTTGTAAAAAATGTTGTTTTATAATATTATAACAACAATTTTTATATGGAATGAAACAACTTTCAAGTCAATATATTTTTTTGTTCTCAAGACTTTTAAAACAAAAATAAATTTTAAGAATTTTTTGGCTTATTTTTATACAAATTTTCGATTAGATTTTTGAAATAAAATTACCCAATGTTTTAAACAATTAATTTCGAAGTCAGTTTTGTTGTTCTTCGTGAAGATTGTTGGTTCGAAAATCATTGTTCACACATTTTTAGGAGTGTTCTAGTTGACTTTTTTGTTTTATCTGCAAGAAGATTGTTATTACCACATAAATCAATATATTCTGGAGTTAAAACGAATTAAGGACAACAAACTTTAGATGTGCACGTGGAATGTTAGGTCCCTTAACAGACCATGTGCGGCCGAGAATTAGCGGAGGCCCTAGACTGGTATAAAGCAGACATTACCGCCATCCAAAAGAGGATGAAAAACTGCGACATTTACTACGGTGACTGCTACCAGGAAAACCAACAGCGCTTATTTGGATGCGGCTTTGTCATTGGAGCCAGACTGAAGCAACAAGTCTTGAGCTATAGGTGCATCAATGAGCGCCCTATAACCTTACGCATCAAGGCTAAATTCGGCAACATTAGCCTGATATGCGATATAAGATATGTTTTTTAAGCTTTAAGACAAAACATATGAGCAGTGTCCTAGCTACGATATTAAAATAGTCCTGGGCGATTTTAATGCCAAGCTACGAAGAAAAGACATCTTTGGTGGAATAATCGGGGAGAACAGCCTGCACGACAAAACTTCCAACAACGGATTTAGGCTCATAGATTTTGCTGCGGGGCGAAACGTCATGGTAGCCAGTACGCGTTTTCCACACCTCAACATCCTAAAAAGAACTTGGACTTCTCCAGATCAGTCTACCGTCAACCAGATTGACCATATTGCGGTCGACGCCAGACACGCTTCATGGAGTTACGAACTTTCCAAGGAGCTAAAATCGACTCAGACCACTACCTCGTTGTAGCACTTCGGATTTCCAGACCCAAGGCAAAACAGGGAGGTGCTGGGAGAAGGTACAACGTCGAACGGCTACAATCGCCAGAGATAGCTAAATCCTTTTCCGACTGAGTTACAAGTAACCTTTCTCGAACTTCTCTACCGACAGCACAATGTATCGAAAACCAGTGGCAACATTGCCAAGATGCAATCAGAGAAGCTGCCTCTGATGTGCTGGGTTTCAAACAGCCACTAACAAGGAATCCCTGGTTTGATAAGGAATGTCGGCACCCAAATGCAGTGAAACAACAGGCACGCAAAGCGGTGCTGCATAAAAGGACGGGAGCTGCTCATGAGCTCTATGAGCAGAAAAGGCAAGAGGAACGCTGACTTCTCAGTAGGAAAAAGAGAGGGCATGAGAAGCGTGCGGTCGAAGTTGTTGAGAGGTTTAAAAGCAGGAATGAAGTTCGATAGTTTTATGAACAGGTAAAACGATATTCTTGGGTACATAAACCTAGAACCGAAGGCTGCAAAGACGAAAGTGGAAACATCATAGTGGAACCGCAGTCAATGCTGAAGATATGGAAGGACCGCTTCTGCAGACTGTATAACGGCGACGACGAACTGAATTCCGCTGTCAGGTAGGATGATCTATTCAACATAGACGACGAAAGCTAACAATCCCGTCCTCCCGGCATAGACGAAGTAAAGATTGCCATATCTAAGCTTAAGTCTAATAAAGCCACTGGAGCGGATGGCTTGAATGCCGAGCTCTTTAAAGCAGCTGGAGATAAGTTGGTTAGGAGCTTGCACCAACTTATCTATTGAAAAAAGGAGACCCTCTAAACTGCACCAACTATAGAGGAATCAGTCTACTTAACATAGCCTGCAAAATCTTCTCTGCCGTAATATGTGAACGTCTAAAGCCCATCGTCAACAACTGATAGGTCCTTATGAGTGTGGTTTTAGACCAGGAACGTCCACAGTTGATCAAATATTCACATTAATGCAGATCCTGAAAAAAAAACATAAGAACACCAAATCGACAAGCACCATGTTTTCATCGATTTCAAGGCTGCATATGACAGCATCTACAGGGACGAGCTATATAGAGCCATGTCTAGTTTTGGCATCCCTGCCTAACTCGTCCGTTTGTGCAGGATGACCACGGAGAATTCACGCTGCTCCATAAAGGTTGGAAACAACTTAACAGAACCTTTCGATGTCAAAAAAGGTTTTAGACAAGGTGATTTTTTTAACATCGTGCTTGAAAGAATAGGACAGAGCTCACACGTCAACACTAGAGGCAGTATCTTTCAAAAGTCTGTCCAATTACTAGCATATGCTGATGACATCGACATAATGGGAAGAACTCAGCGTGATGTCAATGGGGCTTCTGTGAGTATTGAGGCAGAGGCGGCAAAAATGGGTTTAATGGCTAATAAGAGCAAAACAAAGTACATGCTGTAGTCAAGAAAGGACATACAACACCGACACGTCTTGGACAAAACGTCACAATCGACAGACGTAACTTTGAGGTAGTCAAGGACTTCGTCTACCTAGGCTCCGCTGTAAACGCAGAAAACAACACCAGAGTGGCGCTGAGATCAAACGCAAAATAACTCTTGCTAACCGCTGTTTCCTTGGACTTAGAAAGCAATTGGCTGGTAAAGTCCTCTCTCGAGATGAAAGCACCTTGGGTCGGTTCGAGAGAAAAGTTCTTCGTGTCATCAACGGTCCCGTATACATCGAAGGGGAATAGAGGAGAAGATGGAACGACGAGCTGTACGGGCTGTACAGCCACGTAGACTTAGCCAGAAGGGTAAAAGTCTAAGGACTAAGATGGCTGGGTCACGTAGAGCGCATGGAAATCATTGCTCCGGCCCGGAAAGTCTTCGAATCTACACCCACATGACAGTGCAGTAGAGAAAGGCCGCGGATCAAATGGAAGGTGACCTCACCCAACTTGGACCGCAAAACTGGAGACATCTAGCTAGGGACCGAGCTAGATGGAGAAGTTTGTTGGGTGAGGCCCTAGTTCACACAGGACTTTAGCACCACCTTAAGGAAGTAAGTAAGTTTTTCAGAGACAAGAGGAAGCTTAATGTTGTTTATAACAGTGTGGGAAGATATGTCTTCGGTCGGCGGAGATATGAACATATTTCTGCATATTTGAAAAAAATACATGGCGCCTTTAACAACTTTGTTAATGCTTCATAATTTTCTGCAAACAAAAAACAACATATCTTTATAGCAAAATTAAATTTCCTCGTACAACTAGAAGTTATGATCTAAACCCATTACGCTATTCTTACCTTGTTTTTAGTCGTCAATTTTTTATGCACGCGGTTCGATTGTGGAATTCCCTCTCCCTGCCCATAAAGATAATTGGATGCAGCACTCGGTTCAAGACGAGACTTAGACAATACTTTGGAGGCTCAAATTTAATTTTTCGATGATAGATGAAAGTAAACTATTTATTTTATTAGAGTCAAAATAGTGCTCTTAGGGCGATGATTAATGCCTAAAGAACTCAAAATGCCAGAATCTGGGTTCATTCCCAGCTTTTTCCTCTCAGAAGCTAAGGAACTGACGACAAATCCTCAAAAAGTAACTCTGGTCTAAAATGTATTACGGAGTTGTCATGCACATGCACAAGATTTTGTTCGTATTCTTTGAAACATTACGGACAGCTCTGCTGTGTTCCATTACTCACTGCTATACGACAACATTCCCAAGTATGTTGTTAACTTAAAGGAATTTAAAAAATCACTTGCCTTAGGAAATATATGTGATTACAATAAAATAACTTACTTGCAACATTATTCCAAGCCAAAGTTATTCTGATCAAATAAAATCACTCACTCACCAATGCTAATTCATTCTCTAAATTATTTTACTTCGTGTGTGGGCTGGAAGTCTGAAACTTTTTTTTATTAATGAATTTGGATAAGAACCTCCTTTATTAAGACCCCACTAGTTATGACAATAAATCATTCTACTATTTCAGCACCGAACGATAGATAAGAAAACCCGATGACAGTTTTAACAAATCGAGTTCGCTGGCCAGCTCTTTCGTTTAATCTTTTTTCTCTCACAGAATTTAACAAATAAACACAAAATTTATCTTGTCTTGTTTGTTGTTTTTCACATGATTTACTTATATATATATATATTTTATTGTGAAAATACTTTTAACTAACAATTCTATATACAATACTGCACCCACACATTCCATTCACCATATTACTGTTCAATTAGACCTTCTTTCCTTCCACTGTTGGCATAAATGACCGATTGATGACGATCGAAAAAAAGTTAAAAACAAAATAAATAAACGCAAATAAATGCAAAATGTTGTGTGCCGCAAATCAGTTTCATCGATAAGGCAGGCAACACACCGAATATCAATTTAACATTTTTTCCTTTTCCTTTGCCAGTACCCCTCAGCAGCGAGTCAAATCAAATTTAATTAAACCATATGCAATTCAGCAAAACTGCTAATGCAGAAACTAAATCCAAGTCTTAAATTGTAAAGCATTTAACATTTGACGCAAAAAGCTCCATTTTTTTTGTGAGCCCTGCTCTGTAAGATATTTTGTCTCATGAAAAACGTACTACTAAATTAAAAAAAAAATAAAAATCTAGATAAGGCTGAGAAAACACAATCAGATATTTAAGCGACTAGCACACATTGAAGCAGGGGCAAGGATAAAAAAAATATATATATTCTATAATCTCGCAAAGTATATATGTATGTACCTTTACTTAAAGGTAAGGTGGCTTGGCACTACCAACCTACCGCGTCGTTCGTCCGTCCGTTTCGTAGAGTTGCTATTGCAGTGTCAATGAATATGGCAGAGGTAAAGCCAACTTAAAAGAACTTAAGAACTATGCAGACAGCAGTCGGTTAGTCTCAGAATGTGTATATCGATGAAACTTTGACTCTTGACATTGGCATATCGCACTTTAAATTACCTCTCTCGAGTTTTGTTTTGTTGCAATGTTAAATTTGTTTTGTAAATGTTAAGTTAGACGAAAATTCTTAGCAGTAGCAACAACAAAAGGAAATGAAACTGGGGTGGAGGAAAAGTAAATATTTTATGAAAGTTTGTGAAATTTGATCAAATTACTAAAGACAACACAAATAAGTTGAGTAAAATTATTTAATTTAAAAAAAGGTACAAGAGTTATGGAGAATCTGTTTGCTATAATTCTGACCTTCGAATACCCTTTTTATAAAATTGTGATGGAAAAAAATTATGTGGAAGAAAAAGTGTTAACCTTACTTACTTGATTAAGATGGTGCTACAATTCTCTTTGAACTACGGCCTCACTCAACATACTTCTCCTGCTAGCTTGGTCCCCAGCTGAGCACTCGAAGCTGACTGAGGTGTCTTTTACTTGTGCGTGCTACCTGATCCGTGGTCTTCCCGTACTGTTTTCCTGTGGACGTGTATTTTAAGACTTTCCGTGGCAGAGCATTGGTTTTCATGAGCTCTACGTGATCCATCCATCTCAGGCGTTATATCGTTTTGGCTTGGGATATCTCGAAGCTCGTCTTTCCATCTGATACTTCACTTACCTTCTATGCATATGGGACCGTAGATCGCATGAAGAACTTTTCTCTTGAAACGACCCAAGGTTCTTCCATCCGCTTTTGTTGTTCTCCAAGCTTCTGAAACGTATGGCAGGACAGTGATGATCTTAGCCCAAAGAGCAAGAGAATTCTTCATATAATGCCTCAATAGTCACAAATGCCTTCTTGACATTACTTCGAGTTCTTCCGACCATGTCAATGTCATCAGCAGAAGTCAGCCAATAATTAGACAAACTTCTGAAAATAGTGCCTCTAGTGTTGACGTGGGAGCTCTGCACTTTTCTGACAGCGCAATACCTTGTCTTATGCCTTTTATGACATCGAAACGTTCTATTAAGTTGTTTTCAACCTTTATAGAGCAGTACGAATTCTTGATGGTCATCCTGAACGCATGGATCCTGAGTCATCCTGAGTTTTACAGGAAAATGCCAAAACTAGACATCAATATACAAAGTTCGTTCTTGTAGATTCTGGCATATGCGGCCTTGAAATCGATTAAGACATAGTGGGTGTCGATTTAATGCTCTTGAGTTTTTTTTTCCATAATCTACAGCAATGTGAATATTTGATCGACTGTGGACTTTCCTGGTCTATAGCATCACTGATGAGGACCTCCCATGTTTGGACGTTCTCATATGATGACAGAGAAGATTTTAAGATTTTGTAGCGATGTACACTGATTCTTATATAATTTGTGCAGTTTAAAGGATCTCCATTTTTCAGTATCGTTTTTTTTTTGACAGGGGGAAATCTTCAAAAGACACTTGACAGTATTCGACACCAAGTAGTGTGGAACTCTTAACCACTTAAACACCTCTTCATCAGGACCAATCTTGAAGGATCGACTACAGATTTTTCTTTCTTAACTTTGTACAATCACTTTGGGGAAGTTTAAACTTTTAATACTTTAACATGTTTTTTTAGACCATAACCTCATAAGGCTTGGTTCTTCTTAATATCCGAATATGGTTTCTTATATTTAAGACGGACTCCATTTCAGAATTAGTATGACTTTGCAGTCTCTGGTTGTGCGATACAGCGTATTTTTTAACAACTTCTGTAACCATTTCTATTTGTAAGTCACGATGTAGATCGGTATTTCGTATGTACCAAGGTGCATTAACTATTCCACGAAGGACTTTGTTTTGGAATTTTTGGATGATTTCGGTATTTGTTTTCTTTGTACAGCCCCATAATTGGATTCCTTGTGTATAGTAAATACAGGGTAGGACCTAGGACACTTCCATGTGGTACACCGGCTTCTATTTTCTTCAATTCCGAGTGTTCTTGATCGTACTTTACTCTAAACAATCGGTCTGAGATGTACGATTTTAATATTTCAAAGTACTGCCTCTTTGCAGTTTGTACTCAAGTCCTTCATGCCAACCCTTGTCAAAAGCTTGAGCAACATCTAAGAAAGTAGCTGAACATACTTGTTTTTCTTCTAATGCTTTTTTTATTCCATCCGATATTTTATGAACTTGGTCTATCGTGGAATGTTTATTTCTAAAGCCATATGATATATGATTTTGCTTAGTCTCTTCAGAAGCAGTTTTTCAAAAACTTTTGAAAAAATTGGTATAAGTGATATTGGTCTGTAAGCCATCACTTCTGTAGGTGGTTTACCTTGCTTTAGTATGACAATTTCTTCAGCAATTTTCCAATGGTGCGGGACATACCGGTGCTTAAGGCATGCTTTTATTATATATTGGAGTTTTATGAAGGCTTTCAATGGTATTTCTTTCATAACCTGAGCAGTAATTAGATCGTAACCTGGTGATTTTTTATTTGATAGTTGATGTAAACACCTACTTTTTATTTCTTTAAGTCTTACAATTGGTATTTCACTTTCATCTATCTTATCAAGAAACTGTAAGTTATTTTCAGCCGCGTTTGATGAGTATGGCTTAAAAACATTCGCAAGATGTTCAGCGAAAAGGTTTGCATTTTCTTTCGGGTTACCGATCCATTTCCCATCTTGAAATTTCAAGGGCGAGTTTTGTAACTGCGGTCTTTTCAGGTGCTTGGATGCCTTCCATAGCTAGAAATCGGTTGAAGCATCAGTCGTTAGATTCCTTTGGAATGTACTGAGTGAATCGTTTTTGAATTTGTAAATTTGTTTTTTAAGATTGTTGCTTATACGGTTAAACGTTGTTTTATCATCTGGAAATATACTATTTTTCCATTTTCTTCGAGCTCTTCCTTTCTCTATTATCAACTCTCTTATCTCTTAAGGATATTTTATTTCATTTTGTCTTTGTCTTGGCATTTTTTCGCAACTGGTCAGCCTCTATAGCTTACCGGGTAATTACCCTGGCAGTTCTAACATTTGGCTTTCTGATCTTTGCTCATAGGACAATTTTTAGTTGCATGTTTTCCTTCGCACTTTACACAAGCAAACTCTCGGTTGCAGTATTTTTTGGTATGACCAAAAGCTTGGCAACGTTTGCACTGCAGAACAACTTTAGATCAATATCGTGTACAAAATATTGAGGTTCCATTCATCGGGCATGCTTTCTTCCGAACATATTTTACAGATAAGTTTGTGCATGTTCCTAAACAAGTTATCTCCAGCTGCTCTAGCGACTTTGTAAGGTCTCAGATCTTTACTTTCTTACTCAGAAAGACGGAATTGTTGGCTCTCGTCGTCTACATTGTTCTTATCATATCATTCTGCTTGACAGAGGAAGTAGGTTCATCGTTGCAGTTAAACAGTCTTCGGAAGTGGTCCTTACATATCCTGCGGTTCTACTATGATTCCATGGTTCCACTTTCGTCTGGCAGCATTTGTTCGATTTTTATGTGTTCGTGAATTTCGTTTCATCAACTCGTAAAACTATCGAACGAATTTGATTTATCCTTTTGAAATATCGTCGACCACACCCATCTCATGTTCTTTCTTTTTTCTTCTGTTAAGTCGGTGTTCCTCTCTGCTCTTTTCCTGGTACAGCTCGTAAGAACCTTTCATCCTACAGCGCCACTTGGCGTACCTGTTGTTTGGCTGTATTTTCCTTCTGACATTTCTCTTCAAATCAAGTCCTTCTTACTGATCTTCAAAAGTTGTATAAATCTGGTCTATATACCTCAGCGATGGATGCTCGCATGTCAACTCTAAGGACCTAAGGTATATTAGCCTATCATCTTTCATTCTCATAACTCTGGAACGATTGATCGATATCCATATACGTAAAAATATTGAGAAGAGACTATCAATGTCTCAGCATGCTTACTGCAAAGGGAAATCGGTAGAAACAGCCTTGCACACTCTGGTAAGAACTATCGAATACTCCCTAGAGAAAAAGGAATGCACTATGGTGGCCTTCTTGGATATTGAGGGCGCTTTCAACAACGTTGACACATCCGCTATCACTTCTGCTATGACAAACTTAAACTCCGAATACTCAAACTGTGAGTTGATTAGTCTAATGCTAAAAAGCGGGATCATCAACTCTAGTTTGGGAGATATTTGCACAAAAAGGTCTGTCAGTAGAGGCACTCCGCAAGGTGGTGTTCTGTCCCCTTTCCTGTGGAACATAGTGGTTAACGTACTACTAATATCCCTTGTGAGGGAAGGCTACAGAGTGGTTGCGTATGCCGATGATGTTGCTATCGCCGTCACAGGGGAACATCTTAATACACTGAGATACCTCCTCCAAAATGCACTCCGTATGCTCACTAGATGGGCTGAATACTGCGGACTTAGTATTAATCCTCCAAAAACAGACCTCGTACTTTTCACACGAAAATACAAGATCCCAGTAATTGTACCTTCTTCAATAAAAGGTATACCACTAATTTTTACCAATGAAGCTAAATACCTTGGTTTGATATTGGACACAAAATTAAGTTGGAAATTCAATATACAGGAAAGAGTAAAAAAAGCTACAGCAGCTCTTTTCCTTTGCAAGAAAGTCATAGGAAGCAAATGGGGTTTTCAACCTCGCATAACCCTCTGGCTATACACATCGGTCATCCAAACAATACATATACCCCGTACATAAGGGGTTGCAGTATGGTGGACTGCACTGGAGAAAGTCACATACTACTACAAACTCAGCACATGCATGTTTCTGCATAAGCGGAGCATTGAGAACCACACCCTCAGCAGCGTTAGACACTCTCCTCCATCTGACACCCTTCGACATCTTCAGTAAACAAGTGGCAGCGATTACAGCAATAAGACTTGACGCCTCATCCCAATGGACCAACAACAATGTGGGGCACTCCATCATTTTGAACCTCTTTGGTTCTATACCAAAGTACATAGACTACACTATTCCTAAACCCCTATTTGACAAAAAACTTCCAGGTATCCATTCCATCCAGAGATGAATGGGAAGCCAAAAACTCCTGGATAACAAAAAAAAGTATTGATTTCCCTAATCATTGTAGCGTCTTCCAAGGGGAAATTTTAGCGATTAAAGAGGTTCTCTCCTAACTAAGAGAAAACGTGATATCAACTTCTGATATCCGCATCTTCTCTGACAGTCAGGCTGCTATCAAATCCCTTGACTGTGTCTCAACCAAATCTTTAACGGCCCTCGATTGTCGATCGTCTCTTATGGAGATGGCGCAGCAATTTAACATTCACCTCTGTTGGGTGCCGGGCCACAGACACATCACAGGTAATTGCAGAGCCGATGAACTCGCTAAAAATGGAACCGTCATACCTATTTCACCTGAAAGGGAGAAGATAGGTATACCGATAGCTACATGTAAACTTATGCTAAAAGAAACAGCTTTTGCCATAGCAAATTCTAGGTGGCACAACTTACCAACATGCGCAGCCACAAAACTCATATAGCCTTCACAGGACCTAAAGCGCTCTAAAGACTTGTTATCTCAAAGCAGACTTCATATTCGCTCCCTAATAAGTGTCCTTGCGGGACACTCTCTTATAGGCAGACATGCAATACGACTTGGTAGGAGCTGTATGGACGAAGAAGAAGGTTAAACAATCTCTCATCTCCTTTGCTTTTACCCTGCTCTTTCACTCAGACGCATACTTCATCTGGGGGACTACTCTTTTGATAATCCCAGTGAACTAGCTAAAAAGGATATCAAATATTTTCTTCGCTTTATAAAAAGCTCAAAATGGTTCGACTAGCAAGAAGTAATACTCTAGATTCATGTGGTATCACAATGGGCCTTTCTCTTGGCCTAAGTGTGTGGAGTTTTAATCCGCAGCCACGTTAACCTAACCTATCCTAACCTACTGGTGGCTGTCTAAAACCCGGCTCGTCAGAGGCGGCTTATCGGCAGATATCTTGGCAATGTTTCCACTAGTTCTCTATAGTTTTGGTGACAGAGAGCTTTGTAAGTCCGTCAAATAAAGTATTGCAGATCTCTTGAGCTTTGTGCCAAGATACCACTCGAAATTTACGAAAAAGTGGTTAATATTTATTTCAATGGAATCAAATACAAAAAAAGAAAATATTCATCAAAAATAAAAAATTGGGTTTACTTTCGAAGTGGAAAAATTAAGGACATTTACTAAGATATACATTTTCAAATAGCTTTGGAATAATTTATCTGAACAATTATTCATCCTGACTTTCGCACAACTTAAAATAAATTGTCAATCACCAATCACTATCTATCTTTTAAACATATATATAACTTGACGAATGCGCTTGTCAGTGTGTTATGAATATTGCTGACAGCTGTCAACGCATGACGTGTGCTCAGCAACCATATTTCATGTCTATTTCTTCAGCAAGCTTAACTTGTTTTAAGTGTGTAAGTAATACAGAGGTTAGTTTTACTAGACAAAATATTTAAACAGACAAAATTATTTTAATGTTTTTAACCCCTCAATTGACGAATTGAAAGTTGATTGACATTTTCGGATTAAATTAACAACAAAATCGGATTTGTATATAAATATATAATGTAGTACATGAATGGTTCAATAAACTTTATAACAACTGCCTCAGTGCCTCAATGATACTTTAAATTATGCCAATTGAATTGCTACGAGTATGATATTGAATGCGGATGGGTTCCTCGCCAAATGCTGACAATGCAATCACTAACACTGACATTAAATCGGTACCAAATGTCTTTCGCACGGAGGAATATCTCCAATCATCAGTGCCAATGTTTCTGATTGATTCTTCTTTTGTTTTTATTTTTTGATTCGTTTTGTAGTTGTCGTCCTTCAAGAAGTTCAATCAATAGTTAAACCAAAGACCAAGGCAACCATATAAATATGTATACAAAAACGCTAGCCTTATTGTTCCATCAGCGATTTGAACTTCTATACACAAGACACATATCAAGAGCTTGAGTATTTTGATTTTGATTTCGATGACGAAAA
The DNA here is from genome assembly GCF_945859685.1 of Eupeodes corollae. Classification (NCBI taxonomy): domain Eukaryota; kingdom Metazoa; phylum Arthropoda; class Insecta; order Diptera; family Syrphidae; genus Eupeodes; species Eupeodes corollae. The sequence continues at coordinate 152,288,034 of NC_079147.1, forward strand.
CGAAGACGAAGACGAGCAACAATGATGATGTCGATGACGATGATGATGATGACGACAATGTCTATTCATTATTATTTCAGCAACTATAACAGTTGGGGGTCCCCAATGGAAAACGGTCATGGATTGATTTATTTTTCAGTTTATTCGAAATTGCTTCATTAATCCAGTTATGGTAAACATTGATTGGGCATCTGAGATTATCTAGAGGTGGAATTTAGTTTTATTTTAATCATATCATGTTTTTGTCAGTTATTCGCAGTAAAAGTTAGTGACTTTAAGTCAAAGCAAAAGCAAGTCACTGTGTGTTTTTGTTACGCGAGCACAATTGTAGTGCAAATAAAAAAAACATATAGTTTGGAATGACAAGTAATCAAATATGTTCTAACTTGTAAAATAGCAAAAAACACAGCTTGAGAAGCGCCTTCTGACTATCGGGCTATTCGAAATGAATCTTCTTAGTAGGAGACTTTTTATATTGAACTAGTTATCTCTTTGAACATATTGCGATCGACGCTAGACACACTTCCAGCATCATACTTGTCCGAACATTCCAAAGAATTAACATCGACTCGGTACTCGGGAGAAGATACAACGTCGAACGGCTTCAATCCCAAGAGATCGCCAAACCCTTCTTCAAACAAGTCACTTATAACCTCTTTCGCAGTTCTCTGCTGCCAAAACAGTGTTTTCAGAAACAGTGGAAACATTGATATACTAAAAAAGGAGATCCCTTAAACTGCACCAACTATACAGAAATCAGTCTACCTCACATCGCTGAAAAAGACTATACTCTGCCGTGCTATGTATGTAATCGCCTTAAGACTATCGTCAAGAAGTCATCACTATTTTTCAAAAAATCTTATATTCTTTAACGTTATTGAAATAAGTCATAGCAATGTCAATGGAGCTTTTGGTAGAAATGGATTTAGTGATCAATGAGTGAAAAACAAAGTTCATGTTATTATCAAAAAATGGTCTACAACACTGAAGCGGGTACTGCCTCTTGTGAGGAATTGACAAATCCTTCAAGAGCAATTCTTGTCATGAAAAAGTGGTTTTTCAAATTAGCCGTTCGGATTCGGCCTAAAATTGTAGGTCCCTTCCATTTCTGTCGTTGGTTTAAATTGATTTTGAATTCCTGAACATTGCAATGATAGGGAAAAATAGAGAGTGGCAAACCATTTCACGTTCGCTTAGTAAGGCTAACAAATGAATCTTTGTACTTTATAGTACGGCTGAAGTTGGGCTCAGGGGTAAACTGATAGGTATTCCTAGAAGCGCAGGTATTACAATTTAATTGTTTAAATTATGCAACTCGTTAAACGTTAACGGCAAAAAAAACCGTGAGACAAGAAACTTTACGATGATATCAATTTAAAAGCTCTTCTTTAAATACTGAGTCTTAATAAGTTACTGGAGCACCAGCCCAGAGATAAGAGTTATATTCAAGTTTAGGACGTATATATGTTTTGTAGATTCTAGCCAGATCAGACGGAGAGAAAAATTTATTGCATCGTCTCAAAAAACTTAGGGATCTTGCGGCATTTCAACGAATATGAAAGGCTAAGAGTGCTAACGTCAGCGAAACAATCCATTGGATTAGAAGGAAACATAATGAGTAGTTAAAGATCCTGAACAAATTATTGAGACTGTCCCGAACGGTTCTCTTAGGAGCTTTTTCTTTAACTGTCTTTAGGCGTCAATACAATGATTGTGTACTTATCAGGATCAGTAGTGAGAAACAAGTCAAGTGTATTTTCTGCTCCGCCGTTCACGTCTGATATTCGTGTAGGCTCATTAACAAGCTGAGTAAGATGGTTAAACTCAGCAAAAACCTCAACACACATTCCTTCAGCTGTTGTCTGACACAAATGAAGAAGCCACGAAGAATTGTGAACATTGAAATCGCCCGTAATAACGATTTCAGTGTGAGGATACAGGGAGACAATTCTTTGGATGGAGTCAGGCTTACTAACTTACTTACTTACTTACTTAAGGTGGCGCTACAGTCCTGTGTGAACTAGGGCCTCACCCAACAAACTTCTCCATCTAGCTCGGTCCCTAGCTAGATGTCTCCAGTTTCGCGCTACAAGTTGGGTGAGGTCACCTTCCACTTGCGCGTCCACCTGATGCGGTCTTCCTCTACTGCGCTGTCTTGTGGGTGTGGATTCGAAGACTTTCCGGGCCGGAGCATTGGTTTCCATGCGCTCTACGTGACCCAGCCATCTTAGTCGTTGGACTTTTACCCTTCTGGCTAAGTCTACGTCGCTGTACAGCCCGTACAGTTCGACGCTCCATCTTCTCCTCCACTCCCCTTCGATGCGTATGGGACCGTGGATCACACGAAGAACTTTTCTCTCGAAGCGACCCAAGGTGTTTTCATCCGCTTTTGTCATGGTCCATGCTTCTGCACCGTATAGCAGGACGGGAATGATAAGGGTCTTATATAGCAACACTTTGGTCCCTCGAGAGAGCGTTTGATCTCAGCGCTGGTGTTGTTTTCTGCGTTTACAGCGGAGCCTAGGTAGACGAAGTCCTTGACTACCTCAAAGTTACGTCTGTCAATTGTGACGTTTTGACCAAGACGTCGGTGTTGTATATCCTTTCTAGACGACAGCATGTACTTTGGTTTGCCCTCATTAAATCCATTTTGCCACCTCTGCCTCAATACTCACAAAAGCCCCATTGACATCACGCTGGGTTCTTCCGATTTTGTCAATGTCATCAGCATATGCCAGTAATTGGACCGACTTTTGAAAGATAGTGTCTCTAGTGTTGACGTGTGAGCTCTGCACTATTCTCTCAAGCACGATGTTAAAAAAATCGCATGACAGCGCATCACCTTGTCTAAAACCTTTTTTGACATCGAAAGGTTCTATTAAGTTGTTTCCAATCTTTATGGAGCAGCATGAATTCTCCATGATCATCCTGCACAAACGGACGAGTTTGGCAGGGATGCCAAAACTAGACATGGCTCTATACAGCTCGTCCCTGTAGATGCTGTCATATGCGGCCTTGAAGTCGATGAAAACATGGTGGGTGTCGATTTGGTGTTCTTGAGTTTTTTCCAGGATCTGCCGTAATGTGAATATTTGATCAACTGTGGACTTTCCTGGTCTAAAATCACACTGATAAGGACCTATCAGGTTGTTGACGATGGGCTTTAGACGTTCACATATTACGGCAGAGAAGATTTTATAGGCGATGTTAAGTAGACTGATTCCTCTATAGTTGGTGCAGTTTAGAGGGTCTCCTTTTTTCAGGATCGGGCAAACAATACTGAGGTTCCATTCATCGGGCATGCTTTCTTCCGACCATATCTTACAGATAAGTTGGTGCATGCTCCTAACCAACTTATCTCCAGCTGCTTTAAAGAGCTCTGCATTCAACCCATCCGCTCCAGCGGCTTTATTAGACTTCAGTCAGACAGAGTCAGACAGAGCATCAAATTCCTGAGAAGTCGAAGTCCAGGTTTGGGCTCCGATAAAGAAAACAATAGTGAATGATATGTTTATTCACATTAAGTTTTACACCACACGAAATTAAATAAGGAGTTGGTAGAAATTACCATATTGTGGTAAAAGTTGAAATGCAACATCTTTCCTAATATGATGGTGTCAGAAGGATATTGGCACGAAGCAATACCCATGGATACAAAATTCAGCAGTATAGGAACCTCACCTATTTGCGTTTCACTCAATGCCAAAAAAGCTCTTCTGTTAGAAACATTGTAAATGTACACAGACAGAGAGTTCGATCTCAGGCCACGAACATTGATAAAAAAAATTATTTGAGAAGCAAATCCCTCACTTTAGCAAAATCCACTCGCGTATAAGAAAGTCTTAATTTATTTCGAATAAGTAAGTTCTTATTACATCATAATGTCAGTCTGGAAACCTAACCAAACATGATGTTGGATGTTTCGAAACCTAAATGCGGTAAGTCTTATTTTTAACGTAGCCTCCTGAAAATCTGGATAGTTTTAATGTTTTTTAAGTAATGAAATGAATTTTGAATTTTAAAAGCCTTAAGACCTAAGCCTTTATGCATACTATAGTGCAACTTACGACAAATGGCATGACAGTCTAGGTATAGTAGGTATGTATGGGGTATAAAAACCGCCTGCATGTTCACACTTTATGATTAAGGGTGCTTTTGAGGTAATAAAGGGTGTTTTCTTTAGACGTATGGTCTTTAAGAAGAAATAAAACGTATTTGATTGAATTGTACGACGAAGACTTCAACTTTATTATAAAGATAAAGCTTTGATTATAAAGATATACATTAAAATTAAAAAGGAACTATGGATCTGCATATTTATTTGTACCCATCTCTTAAATCATTAGCACAATAATGTGACAAACAACAGAAGCACCTAAAAATAGTTACATTCATTTCAGGAAGTAGTATGTTAAAAACCTAATATACTTTTCTTGGTGTCTTTCGAATCGAAATGCAGGTATCTATGCACCGCATCACAAAACATGAACCTTAACCGTACTCGCATACCCATTAAATTGTCTAAAACTAATTCCAATTTGCATGATGATAGTCAACAATTTAACTTACAGGTCTTACTGTCAGTATTTCCCATTTACTGATCTAATTTTCTGTCAAAATATAAACAAACAAAAAGAAAACAAATCTTTTTTTATCACCTCAATGTCATCCGGAATAGCAACGACGAGGACGACGAGTGACGAACGGGTGCGGTGTGATGCAAGCAACTGTGCTGCTGCTGTGGCAGTAGCATTTACGTTATTCGACGGACTTTCATCCAACCATCATCAAACATGAAGATGCCTTTTCCAAATCGACCGTCATCGTTGACTTCTTACATATTTGCTTAAACTCTTATTTTATTTTGTTTAAAGGTATTTCGTCCAGTTAACCTTAAAATTTCCTCGTGTGTTACATTTACAGAAGAAATTTACACCTAAATAAATCCAGCACATGCCTTCAACATAAACATTGTGCCAATGTTTCGAAAGACTTGAACATTTTTATAAGATGCATTCGACATCAGAACATAATAAGAACCTACTGTAAGCATATAGTTTTTTAGTGTAGGTACCTGTCAGTATGATGATGAAGAGACTGAGTAACTTAGAGAAAGAACAGCACTTGCTTTAAAGGCCTATAGGTTGGATTTTCTCGTAGTCATCTCAAAATCTAAACAAACACCAAATCGGTTAAGTTAGGCTACCTTAATGAATTCATATTGCTTCTTGTGCATTGTATCTTCCTACAAAAGAGATATTTCCAAGAATCTATCTTGTGCAAGATGATGTACGAGTATATGTATACACGGAAAGTATGTACATAGATACCTGCATTATGCCCTTAAGAACTACTTTAAGAATAAAATATACGAAAAGGTATCTTACCTACACAAGATTAGAAACATGCACATGCATCTTAATATTGTTCTACTGATAAATAAGCCTATGATTTATACAAAATATTATAAAACTAAAGCTAAGTATAAAAAAAGTTTTAAAACGTTGATTGTCAACCATGTAAACACTTCATTTTATCTGTCAAAAGTGACAGATGAAAATTGGATGTCAATCGTTTTCAAATTTTCTATCAAAATATTGGCCGAGTTCTTGCAGTCGTTTGCACTGGCCTTAATACCCTATTTTGGTATCGGGATTGAATCGAAGATCTTCAGGGCTGGAGCGTTGATGTCCATTAGCTCTACATGGCCTAGCCATCTAAGCCGTTGGACTTTCATTCTGCTTACTAGGTCAGTGTCGCTGTACAGCCCGTACAGTTCGTCGTTATATCTTCTCCTCCATTCTCCATCTATGCGTAGGGGACCAAAAATCACCCGAAGAATTTTTCTCTCGAAGCATTCAAAGACGTTCTTATCTTTCTTTGACAGGGTCCAAGCCTCAGCGCCATAAATATGAACCGGGATGATGAGTGTCTTATAGATGGTGATCTTACATGCACGAGAGAGGACTTTACTCCTCAATTGCCTTCTAAGTCCAAAGAAGCAGCGGTTTGCAAGCGTTATTCTTCGTATGATTTCAGCGCTGGTGTTGTTGTCTGTATTAATAGCGGTGCCAAGGTAGACAAACTCCTTAACTACCTCAAAGTTAAAGCTGTCCATGGTGACGTTTTGTCCGAGGCGTCGTTGTTCAGTGTCCTTTTTTGATGACAGCATATACTTGGTCTTGCCCTCATTGACCACTTAACCCATCTTCTTCGCTTCCGTCGCAAAGCTCAAAAACGCTCCACTGACATCACGCTTTCATCTTCCAATTATGTCAATATCATCTGCGTAGCCGCGTAATTGGATTGTCCTTTGGAAGATTGTGCCTCTAGTGTTGACGGTTGAGTTTTGCACAATTCTTTCCAGAACGATGTTGAAGAAGTCGCATGACAGTGCATCGCCTTGTCTAAAACCTTTTTTGACATCAAATGCATCGGTAAGATCTTTTCCGACCTTGATAGAGCAGCGTGCATTCTCCATCGTCATTCTGCACAAACGGATAAGTTTGACAGGGATGCCAAAACTAGACATTGCTCGGTAGAGCTCTTCCCTATAGATGCTTTCATACTCGGCTTTAAAATCGATAAGGAGATGGTGGGTATCGCTTTGAAGCTCCTGGGTTTTTTCCAATATCTGCCGTAGTGTGAATATTTGGTCGATAGTGGACTTTCCTGGTCTGAAGCCACACTGATAAGGACGAATGGCTTCAGACGTTCACATAATACGGCAGAGAGGATCTTATACGCAATGTTAAGGAGACTGATGCCTCTGTAGTTGGCACAGTTTAGAGGGTCTCCTTTCTTATGTATCGGGCACACTATGCAGAGATTCCACTTATCGGGCATGCTTTCTTCCGACCATATTTTGCAGATGAGTTGGTGCATGCTTCGTACCAAGTCATCGCCTGCTGCTTTGAATAGTTCGGCAGCGATGCCGTCAGCTCCAGCAGCTTTGTTTGACTTAAGTTTAGATATAGCTATCTTCACTTCGTCAAGGTCGGGTAGGCGGAATTGTTGATCTGCGTCGCCGAGGTTGAGAGGTTCTATCTTCCTTACAGTGGAATTCGGTTCGTCATCGCCGTTATATAATTTGGAGAAGTGATCTTTCCATATTCTCAGCATCGACTACGGTTCTACTACGATGTTCCCCTGATCGTCTTTACAGGCTTCGGTTCGTGGCTTGTACCCTTGGGAGGTTTTTTTACCCTTTGGTAAAATTTACGAACCTCATTCATGTTGTGACATCCCTCTATCTCCTCGATCGCGCGCTTCTCATGCTCTCTTTTTTTCCGTTTAAGAAGCCGGTGTTCCTCTCTCCTCTTCTGCTCGTAGAGCTCGCGAGCAGCTCTAGTCCTTTTGTGCAGCGCCGTTTTGTATGCCTCTTGTTTCACTGCGTGCGCTTGCCGGCATTCGTCGTCAAACCAGGGGTTTCGCTGTGGTGGCCGTGTGAAACCTAGCACTTCAGAGGCGGCATCTCTGATGGCTGCAAGGCAATGTTGCCACTGGCTTTCAATGCTTAATGGAGGCAGCATAGGACTCCTTAAGAGGTTATTAGAGACTCGATCGGAAAAGGACATGGCAGTCTCTTGCGATTGTAGCCGTCTAACGTCGAATCTTCTCACCGTACTTCCTTGTTCTGGCTTGGATCGGGATATCCGTAGCCGTACCTTGGCTACAACAAGGTAGTGGTCCGAGTCAATGTTGGCCTCTCTGAATGTTTGGATATCCTGGATACTGGAGAAGTGTCGTGCGTCGATCGCAATGTGGTCAATCTGGTTGCCGGTTGATTGATCAGGAGATTTCCATGTCCCCTTGTGGATATTAAGATGCGTGAACTGCGTACTAGCTACCAGAACGTCTCGCCCTGCAGCGAAATCGACCAGCCTGAATCCGTTGTCGGAGGTGGTGTCGTGCAGGCTGTATCTGCCACAAAAGTTGTCTTCTCTTCCTAGCTTGGCATTAAAATCTCCTAAGACAATTGTAATGTCATAGCCAGGGCACTGCTCGTATGTCTTGTCCAAGAGCTCGAAGATTATGTCTTTGGTGTCTTCATCTTACTCCTCTGTTGGGGCATGCGCACATATTAGGCTTATGTTGGCGAATTTATCCTTGATGCGAATTGTCATGATGCGCTCGCTCACACTGTTCCAACAACAAATCCACACCCAAATAGACACTGTCTTTGTTCTCGGTAGCAGTCGCCGTAGTTTATATCGCAATCTTTTAGTTTGCGTTTGCCCGGTCCATCCTATCGCACTTCTTGGATGGCTGTAATATCTGCCTTGCAGCAGTTTAGGGCTTCCGCTAATTGTTCGGCTGCACGTGGTCTGTTAAGGAAACTAACATTCCACGTACATATCCGAAGTTCGTGGTCCTTATTTCGTTTGCATGGGTTGTCAACAGTTAATCCGTCTGTATCCGAGGCTTGTTGGTGCTTCACAACTAAAGGTATTTTGTACGTGGCCAGAAAGTCAACCCGACGGCACAACACCCAATCTGGAGGGCCAGATCCTTAGTATAACTCCAAGGAAGGGGACCCGGATGAACCGCTCCTTACAGGCCTGGGCTGCGAATATGTCGTAGAAGCCCTATTAGGTGTTCACTAAGTAGTTCAACCTTACTGGAACTATAGACGCCACCGTTGATTCCATCTCGAGAATTCGTCCGCTGCCGCCTGGATAAGGAGAGGTGCCTTAGTGGAAACTGCTCTCCCTCCTCTCTTGTTTGCATTTGTTCTTACAAATGGTGTGGTATCAACTACAGCTACTTTCAACTCCTTTCAGAATAAAATCGAAATATTATCCCGAAAAGTCTTCGAAAAAAGATAAAGTTTTGAAAATTCAAATCTTTTTCCTAGTTCTGGTTTTCAATGTTGCTCATGTCTGATTTGACAGATAATTAATTTCATCCTTCCGCTGAACGAGTGTGGTTGTGTAAACGCTTTAACAACGTTGGGAACAACGCTTAGACAAGGTGCCAATTTTACCCATCGGGCCATGTTGAACTAATTTTTGTTCACAAAAATTGAATATAGGAGGATATTGCCAACATTTGGTTCCAACAAGATGGCTCGAAGTGGCATACAGCCGAAGCTACACTAGAAGTTTTTATAGAATTAAAAAAAAAGCTTTATGGCGGATCGTATATTAGTTTGCAAACAAAAATATTGACCACTCGCCCAAATACAAAGTGTTCAATGCAATATTTAACACCTGTTTGAGGAATTTTAAGATGTTTAAAGATTATTTTTCAAAAGCATTTTCAGACTTCCGTGCTTAGCGCCGAGCTACGTAGGATTCACTTGTGGAATCAGAATTACCGTCGATCTTATTGATCATGGTAAAACTACTTCGCTTTAACGCTTATCCTTTTAGAGAATAGAACTAGATGGCTCTGTTGCACGATCTTACACTCTTACTAACAGAAAGAATGATTGGATCTTATTGCTAAAGTAGATGAGAAACTATTTGATCAGCACCTAACTAGAGTAACATAGTTCTCTTCCAGGAACCTCAATTATAGATTTGTTACTGAACAAAACCTTTTCAATGTAAGATACTCCATCTGAAGAGCTATTAGGGTTGAATTCATAGACCTCAATGCCATTCCTCATCGACCTGATCCTCAACAGATTTGTGGTTTATGTAAAATGTATAAGATAACACCTCTCCAATCAGAGCTGACAGAAATGTACCCATAAAAGTTAGTTTCAATTAAAATAGTGGTACCATACAAATCTCTTCATCGTACAGTCAAATCAAACTACATTTATCTTAATAAGCAGGCAATTCCGAAGTGAGATTATCCAGATAAGATTTTAATTGAATCACAACACAAGAGGCACATAGGAATTACACCACGTCAGAGCTCAGCGCTCAGAGATGATCAGAAATTAAATTAGGAATAGGAATTATAATGATTGACGACGTTACAAGACACAGACACATTTTTTTCAACTATTTCATCAGATTTCAAAAAAATACCAGACACATGTCGTTATTTGCAAATCACATCAAATTCCATTCGAATATCCTTAAGATTTATGCCTTTATAAGTGCGTTGCCACAATCTAACCAATATCCAATCCATATAATGATTCGCTTATAATGATGAATGCTCACGATTGCACTGACATTACAAAATCCATATAGCTCATCTCTTGGAAGCCTTTCAGATCTCTGTTAGGTTAGGTATACATTCTTTCCTCATTCCATGTTATGCTTTACATATATGTGGAATAAATGCTATGCATACCGTTAACCAACAACGACGACGCGACGCGCGCGCGAAATGCTTACATTAATCAATTTTACTACATATATGAATGTAAGTTGTCTTCTTTTGGCTATAAGGCATCTTATGCTCTCACTCTAGTTGTAATTTTATTTAATAGATCAAAATATCGGTTTGATAATCAATTGCTTGCTTGCGTCATTCACAGACAGATGGCGGCACAATATCAAAGGAATTCTGTCTTTCTCGGTACCTGTTTATTTATATTGTGTCGTTGTTTTGTTGGGTAATATAGATGCTTTATATGTATTTGGTCCCGTCGTCGCGTCGTCGTCTGTCCGTTAAGGTTGTATTTAAATAACAAATCAAAATCATTTCAATGCCTAAAACAAAATATTTCCAAAACAACGATGACAGTTTTTAGTGGTTGGTTGTCTTGGAAACTGCATATGCAAATCAAAGTATATAAGTATCTATGTAGAGTCACCTTCTTTTGAAGTTTTCCGCAACTGGACGACCTATATTTTTGTTTTTCTCAATCAATCAGCCAATTTTTGTTTTTCTTTTAATTATTTAAAAAGTATTTATGGACCTCAATGTAATGATCAAAACATAAACTACAACAAAAGTGCGTCGATGATATATAAACAAGAGTCTCTACCTACAAGTTGCTACCTATGGTATATAAGGAGATACGTCAAACCGGCTATGAATAGTAATATCTAGATACTGCAAATTGCAGCCCCCATCATCATCGAAGGAGCCAACAAAAACAAAATGGAATCCAATTTATCTGCGGTATTTTAATATGACATATCTGTCACCTATGTATTTTGCGGTCGGTTTGGCCGATAATTGAATAGAAATTAAATTGCCTGGACTGAGTACTGAAGTCTGGACATAACACTGTGTATATTATTGGTGAGCTTGCGATTCAGCCGCAATCTATCTACTATATTCCTTAACCAGTCTGCTTACTGCACAGAAATTGATTCCGTGTTACAATTTGCACCGGCTATTTGTTCAACAAGTATGTGGACATGGCTTAGTGATGTTTGCTTCCAGCACACCGCAGCAGCGGCTCCAGCAGCGGCTGCGGTTACGGCTGCTGCGTCTGCGGACACCTTTCAAGTGAGAAGGTAAGGTACCTACCTATATAACATAGGAAGGTATATCGCAGGTATGTTGGTTGGAGGTAAATTGATTCAAGTTGCGTTAACGTTCTCCTGCTTGGATTTAAGTAAACACGAACAATTGAAATTGTTAAGTGTGTTGCAATGGAACTTTGATTGGAAGCGGAGAGATAGTGTGAAAAGTTGACTTCCCGGGAACATTATGGAATATTATATTTTTTTTTTCTGTTTCAATCTGAGATGTGTTGTCATGCTGATGTTTTTGCAGAAGAGAAGACATTTATGAGATACAAATGGAGGTTTTTGAAAATTTCTTATCTTAGCTATTTAAAATAATACTTGCTCTCAATTTCATTCAATCTTGGGGAGAACTTAAGGGTAAGGACACCTTTGAAACTGTACCTATACAATGGCAACGATACCACTATGTGTTATATTTATAGGATTTATTAGAAATCCTTTTAATCTTTCTAGAAAAAGAGTAGGTTTCTATAGTTCATTTTTCTTAAAGTTTATCTTTGCCCAGACCTTTATTAACCTTAATATGCAGAGACACCTTAAAAAGAAGTGTCGGTGCATATTGGTTTTAAATTCCTGAATATTGCAATGACTGGAAAGACAGAGTGAGGTAAGGCATTCCACATTCGCGTAGTACGGCTAAAAAATGAATCTCTGTACTTCACAATACGACCGAAGTTGGACTGGTAACCATTCTTAGAAGCGAGAGTTAAACTGTTTATGGGCTATGCAACTGGCTATTTCACTATAGCATAAACAATAAAAAAAAGGCTGAGACAAAAAATTGTACGACAATGTTCAAGCGACTTAAAGGAACCAACGATGATATTATCACCAATCAATTTAAATGTTCTACTTTCAATACTGTCCAAGAAGCTTAAGTAAGTTGCAGAAGAATCAGCACAGAGATGGGAGTTAAATTCTAGCTTTGGAGTCCGTTGGGAACCCGTTAAGGGGCATGGGGCCTCTGCTACGCTTACACGCCATCGTGTACGGTTTCCGGAGATGTGTTTCAGATCCCTCCAACTTTTAACTATTGACCCTGATTTCGCTTCCACTGTCCCGCGCCGTGTGCTTCTCGGTCTTCCAGCTCCTCTTCCTCCTTGTGTGAGCGAATTCCACTGCATTGCTTGGCCTGCGTATGTCCAATCCATTACAACTTATACGCCTTCGTATCATAGAGTCTATAGGTTCCTGACCTGTCCTTCTATAAAGCACCTCATTTGAAATACGGTTTAGCCAGAAAATCCTTAGGGTGTTACGAAAACATCTATTTACGAAGGTTTGCAGCTTTCTTGTAATGGCTGACGTATGCACAGATTCTACATTTTTGCGAAATAGTCGTAGCTTTGTTCTAAGGCTGATAGAGTTGTTCCTCCAAATTTTCGACAACAGACCGAACGCCGCTTTTGCTTTTGCCGATGCGGCAGATTACGTCTTTTTCGGTTCCGCCTTCGATGTAGACCATACATTCAAATTATTGAAAGCTCATATTCATTTGCGAGGATGGTCGGGTTCCGAGGCTGATCATTTTTGTTTTGCCGGAACTAATTTTCAGCCCCACAACTTCTGCTTCTCTCTCCACACTTGTTGTCATTTGATGGAGATCCATGATCCCAAGAGAGAGTAAGCAAACATCGTCCGCGTAATCCAAGTGATTTAAATTGGATCCCACTGCTACCTGACAAAGCTGAGCGCAGTACATCGCTTATCACCAACAAAAATAATATTGGCGACAGAATACAGTCCTATCAGACTGCGCTATATATTTCAGAACGTACAGAACGTGACACTTGGATCCATCATATGTTGCTTCAAAGTAATTAGTTTTTCTGGGGTGCCTCTCCTCCGCAAAGCGAAGCATATATACATATATATATAGTGGTGATCGATATTCATGGCACTGTTCAATAATGATCCGCAGCGTGTTGACAGGATCAATACAGGAGGATCCAGCACGGAATCCTGCTTGTTCGGCATCGAGTGTGGCCTCAAGGTGTTCTCTGATGCGTTCCAGTATGACTTTTGCTACTATTTTAGCAACGGCAGGTAGAACGCAAATTCCTCTCCAGTTTTCTCATTTTGTAAGATCTGCTTTTTTGGGAACTTAACGATAATTCCCTTCTTGCACTCATGGGGAAAGCTTTCAGTGGTCCAGGCTTCTTTAATGAGCAGTTATATGACGTTGACGCTGCTTGTAAAAGCTCTGCGGGAATTCCATCAAGTCCTACCGCTTTGTTGTTCTTAAGTGCTTTAATTGCAGCAACGTTCTCATTTTTTGTATTACATAGTTTCTTCAGGCGCTTCAAAAGGTTGTTTGCATACAATCAGAACAAAAGTGTTCTTTTCATCGAGTCCTTAACTGTTTTCGTTCGTTGAGCTTTGCCAAGATTCTTCTGAAAGCCAAGTGTTGTTGTTTCCTTCTTTCCAACCGACTATTCTGTCAGCACCTGAAATGACAACATTTTTTCACATCATTCCAATGATGTTCGATGTCGTCATGTACTGTGCTGCTGATTGTTCTCATTTCGTGTGAGTCTGGCGATGTTGAATTTGGGGGTTCGTGTTGTTCTGTTGCATCTTCAAACTGTCGCTGTACGCAATCTTAGGGTATAGTTATCATTAAGTGGTGGTCACAGCCAAGTCCCATAGCGGCTCCTCTTCTGTTTCGTACATCCAATAGACTGCTCCTAAAGCGTCGACATAGTGCCACCAATCACAAGGCTATTGGCGTTGCAGAGGTCAATGAACCTCTCACCATTATCATTGCAATTGCAGAATCCGTGAACACCCATCACATGCCTTAGCCCGTTGTTGTTACTGCCAACCTTAGCATTGAGGTCTCCCATAACCAAAATAATATCTTCGCGTTAAGTGTTGTTGTAGACGGATCCTAGTTGACTATAAAAGCATTCTTTCACACTGTATAATGGGTACGGGTCGTACTCTACTCTGAAACCTAGCTTTGATAAGCCTTTTCCCAAAGAGCTCCCACGAAATAAGGCTCATGGTTGCCGTTTTTGTAAGGAGCAACCCAACACCAGCTTCTCGAGCGTTTCCTGACCAGAGTAGAGCAGTACAGTGTTACGAGTCAGTGATTTGTATTTGCCTGATCTCAACCATCGCACTTTGCTTAACTCTAAGCCCTAAGGTATCTATCCTGTAGCGCATAAAATTTCTCTCTAATTGGATCAATCTGAAATTTTGCCGACCTTCACTTCCTGCGCCCAGAAGCGTCCTCACATTCCCGAAACTATAATCTTTGTCCGGGTACAATAGCCAAAAGTCGTTAACGATTTATCATTAACTATCCGAGGCGTAATTTCGGTTTCTGTAGCGGGATGGTGTTCAGTTACGAAGAGTGTTAATCTCCGTAACCTATCCTGAAGAGTCAGGAAACTTCGCCCTTGCAATTTTAGCTAACTTTTGTATAAAGGGATACACAAATAATTGCCCGGGGCCACCACGAGGAGGTAAAGCAAGAACTTCGACATGGCAAGAAAGTTGCATTGCTGGCCTAAACCAACTTTTAGGTAATTACCAACTACCCGATCCATAGTTCTTGAAAATTTCTTCCATCGTCTTGGGAAACCAAAAAATATTGTGGTATTTTTGGCGTCATCGAGAATGTGTTCGTTTTACAAGAGGTGTTCAGTGTAATTGATGCAAGTGCCATCCATGGCTAATGGCAAGGGGTTACATCTCTGTTTAGCGATGAAAGATAGCAAACCATAGGCTTTTCAAACCTGGGGCTTCAAGATATGCTTAGTTGGTGTTAAAAGAACAGAAAATAAATAACGATTTTGCAAACAAAATTTTCTTCAGCGATGAGCCACATTTTTCTTTTGGTAGATACCCAAAAGTAAGGTAGCAGTTGCGTGATGGTTACTTCATAGGACTGTCATGCCAGAGGTCTTCAGTTCAATCCATGCCTATTTCACGTAAAGTTTTTTCATAGGCCCTGTCTTTTGCGAGATTAATTCTTGTCATGAAAAGTGCTTTCTCAAATTAGACGTTCCGATTAGGCTTAAAACTGTTAATTCCCTTCATGTCTGACAACGTTACTTGAACACAGGAATGGTTGAGAGTTGTAAATCACTAGGCCCTAGTTCTTGCATAGAGACAAAGTGATTGTTTAATATACTCTATGGTCGAAACGTGTTATTGCTCTTTATTTCTTCGAAGATGAAAATGAAAGGTCAAACGATGGCAGCCTTCTTGAAATCAAGCAGACAAATATGCGAAAGATATCCCTTATAATAATCTTGTCTTATACCTTCCAGTATTTTAACTATGGCAGTAGTACCCGTAGCATGATGGTTAGTGCGTTGGACTGTCATGCCAGAGGTCTTGGGTTCGATCCCTGCCTATGCCATCTTAAGTCTTTTCACGGGTACTGCCTCTTGCGAGGAATTGACAAATTCTCCAAGAGTAACTCTTGTCATGAAAAAGTGCTTTCTCAAATTAGGAATCGGCATATAAACTGTAGGTCCCCTCCATTCCTGACAACATTACTCGCACACAGGAATGGTTGAGAGTTGTAAGTCACTAGGCCCTGGTTCTTATTGGACTGTTGCGCCACCCAATTTATTTTATTTAGTAAAACAACTATGTTTAGACCTAAAACCAGGCGGCCAGAATATAAAAGGTTATGTAAGGATAAGTTCTCAAGAATCTGTTTAGCAATTTATCTCTAAAAGACTTTTGATAAGCACGGAAAACACTTATTGGCCTAAAACCACTTGCAGTCACAGAATTGTTGTTTTTAATAATAGGCAAAACTCTATCTTTCTTCCATGACTTTGGCAAGTAATAATGCAATGGTTAAAAATGGGAGAATATATGTTGGAGGAAAGTTTCGTTTTTAATTTCTTTTGGTGTTTCTAGTCACTACAGTGGAATGATTTAAATCAGTACAAACAATTTCAAATTCGTCAATATTTGACTTTATGCAACTAAAGTAAATGAAATAATCATACATGATAATAATTTATTATAAAGAGATTTTAAGTCATCGTCATTTTTTTGAAGTTCGTTGCTCAGTTCTTTTGTTTAAAAATAAACATTTCGGTAGAGGTGTACATTTTTTTCTGAAATCTTTTTGTTTTGAGGTAAAGTGATGTATCAGAGAAGAGAAATTGAGTAGAATCTAAACAAGCTCCGAACATTTCGGTTTTATTTACTTACATATGTATTTCTAAATAACACTTATGTACATTATGTGCTCCTCAAAATAAAAATTGTCTATTTGTTAGAATAAAAAAAACTTTGCCAATGATCAACAAAATAAAATCAAATAAAATAATTGCAAATTACTGGCGCCCTAATTAGCTGTTTTAGCAGCCACTCATTTCAACCAAAGACCTCAGCGGTAAAAGTTCCCAAACTCTGCGGCATTGTAGAGTCAACAAAAAAAAAAACCTGGAACCTACAAATAAAAACATATACAAATATATATGAATATCTTTAAGCCACAAAAAGGGCTATAAGGCACACAGAGCTCATACCCAGAAGCGATTCCCATCAACGATAGTCTCTGGCTGGCAGCAAATGCTATTCTGAATTTCGGTCTGCCACCACCTACTAAACTGATGAATAAAAGTAAAAAGAGGCTACAAAAAAATACTACAAAAACAACCTCAAGATGCAAGAGCTCCTTCCTTTTGCCTGCATAAACTGATGCAGTTCTCGTAGTAGCAGCTTTCAACATGGAAGAAATTCTGCGAATTTACGAGTATTTTAGCCTTTTGTATGCCATTGCTTTGCAAAACACAGTTGGCTTTGCATTTGTTAACACTAAATGGTTGGTGAGCTGGCGATGGCTGTATGGCGAGTGGCGACCAAAGTGAGAGCGCCAAAAAAAAAAAAACAAACAGACATTCAAGTGGAGGCAAACTGACGGAAAGACGCGGCCTCTGCTCTTGACTGAATTTAAGGAAAGTCACACATTTGCGAAGGCATATGCACAACCACAAACACAAAACCACTACCATAAGCACTAGAGATGTGTGCCCTTGTTTTGTTGGGTCTAAACGTTTCCGTTGTTATATAAATACGACCTAAACCACAGCTCGATGTGCCTATACCTTCAACCAGTCTTCGAGACCAAATAGACGGACGGACGGACGGACAGAAAGACAGACAGACATGCGAATTTAAATGAAACGTATGCCACGATAAAATAAATTAGCCCAGAATCATTTAGGAACTAGTGTTGTTAATTAGGTAAGCCTCTGGGAACTCGGCATCAGGATACGGATACGGATATATGACCATCAGACCATCAGGATATACAACAAGGAGCGCGACTACAGATACAGATACACGTGTCGCAGTAGATTTACAAGACACGTAGCGTCACGTTGTCATGCGAAAGAGCAAAAGAGACACAAAAAAAGTATCTAACTATCTATACTTAAGTGCATATACAAATATCTCAGGCTGATGATGGGGTCTCTATAGTCTTATATATGTAAGTATGAACAAGTTTTCAGCGCCTGGGCTTGTGCCTCTGTCATGTACAGTAACGTGTTTGTCCTTTCTTGGGGTAACTTATGGCCATAGCATTTGAAGGCCTAATTAATTGAAACCAAATAAATACACATTTTATACGAAGGGCGCGCGAGATTTAGATGTGATGATAGGGTGCAAGCAGCAACTTTAAACAGTAACAACAACAACAACAACGAAATAAGTGCCGGACATCAACGTTCATCGTTGAACGAAAAAGACGACCAATATAATCTGATGACGACCATGAGAGACTATAGGTATGTATAGATGCTGCTTATTTACTGCTGCTGTTGTTGCTTTGCAACTGTTTTGTTGTTTTTTGTTTCATATATAAGTTAAACTAAAAGATGTCTCCAAAAGATCAACTTAAGCTACATTGCAACTAATTTGAAGAGAAAACAATTTAAGTGGCCGGCAAATTAAACTAAACCACGCCGAAGGTTTTAAGACCTTATCCCCGTAAAAGGGTCACCATACAGTAGGCAGAAAAAATAAGAAGCTTATCGATAGACTTGTGCCCACAGCTGAAATTTTCGACAAAGTAAAATTTTGAACTTTCAAACAAACAAGCTCCTTACTCCATAGAAATATTTACCATAAAGTAGAACAGGGTCATCCATTTTTCGGTTGCAAAAGTAAAGCCAAAGTAAAACCAAATGACATCGATGTGTTTTTAAAAGCTTGGGCTTTTCCATTGAATTTAAACCTCCTTACATCTTTCAAAAGGTCCTAAGGGAAAATTAGCAACATACGATTCTTTTAAGGTCATTTTTAAAAACTTTTTCGCTCACTTCGGTACTGCGGTATCTCAGCCATAGCTTGAGAAAGCTTGGTTTCTAATGCGTCTAGATTTTGGTGACTAATCGTGATAACATAGTTTTTTTGCTTGTGATCTTTTTGCTTAATTGATGAGGCTTAAATATTGTAACCAAGCGACCAGACATTTTCTCGCGCAAGAAATCTACAATTGGTCCAGTTGTGTTGCTTGGTCTTGTAGGAACCACAATTCGTCAAAACTATGATCTCCAATCGCAGCACTATGGAACTAAAGGAGCTTGACCGACTTTTTTTTGTTTCTTCGCCAAATTAAGTGAAATTTGAAAAATACTATCTTGAATGTAATGTTGAGTATATATTTAGATACATTCAAGACATATTTAGAAATTCCAAGTTCTGTAAGTCTACATAAATTTGTATGTACACAATTTGAGAATAAATAGAAATTAATGCTAAAAATTTGGAAATTTTTAGTGAAATCGTCTTAATAATTAATAATAGCTTTTCTATAACGCAGTGCTGTGATAACAAAGTTGTAAAGTCCATCCCATCCCTGGTCGCCGTTGAGAATGCTGAGCATTTCTCCTTCTTCCAAGTTGCGTTTGTTGAAGTATCTCAACCGAATTTCATTTAGAACAGGACATATTGCGATGAAATGAAATGTATCTTCACGCGCTTTCAAGTTACATAGACTACACAGTAAAGGCAGATCTGGTCGGTGGGGTACAAAGTTGAGACTGAGCAATTCTCCTCTTGCTTTGAAAATAATATTTATTTTATTTAATGAGTTCTTATTTAGAAGGTACGAGTTCTGTTGAAGGTTATAGTTAAGACAATTATAGTAGCATCTAGACAGAGAAGAACTGGCTTCAGATGCATATCTCTCAAACAAGATGCTTCCAAACTTTTCGAGGATCTCATTGAACTTTCTCCTTAGCATTGACGGTTGTTCCCTTGAGGATATGTTCATGGTTGTACCACATGTTTCAGCAAGGTTAGTCCATTCTTCGAACATTGATCCTTTTCCTTGGATAGCTGCTCTTAGAACTTTTTTTGGTATCCGATAACCATCCATTTCAAATACCTTTACAATATAGTTGAAGTGTATTGCGAAGGTGTCCATAATCAAAGGTGGTGTACCTGTTTCTAGGTAAACCATGTAGTTTGGGGTAGTTTTTGGTAGACAAAGTATTCTTTTCACAAAATATCTTAGGAATTTTTCCACAGATTCAAAAGAGGAATATCCCCAAACTTGCGTTCCGTAGAGCAGGATTGACAGCACTGTGTTCAACATACCTCTTTCTGAAGCACCTTTCCCATAACGAAGAGATTGCGCGCTTGGCCTCCGCCAATTTTCCCTCCAGATGTTGTCTCATATTCAAGGTTGAGGATACCAAAACTCCTAGGTATTTGTACTCGCGCACAATGTCGATTGTCTGTCCGTTATATTTCCACTGCTCATTTCTTGAATATCTGCCACCCCCACCTCCAAAAATCATCATCTTCGATTTTTGCAAATTAACTTCCAGATTCCATCGATTGAAATATATCGCAAGCCTGTTTATCATCAGCTGCATGCCATCTACTGTTTCGGAGAATAGCACGATGTCATCTGCATACATAAGGGCTGGAACAGTCAATCCTTCTACAGTGATTCCACCTCTAACTTCATCAGTAATATCATTTATGAAAATTATAAATAGGAGGGCGCTAAGAATACAACAACAACCTTGCTTAAGACCAGTTACTGTTGCAAACTACTCGGTTATAGACTCGCCATCCCAAACGTAAGCTAAGTTGTCGTACATCGCCCTTAGCACGTTTATAACTTTACTTGACACACCTGATACAGAGAGCTTGTAAAAGAGAGCTTAACGGTCGACAGAGTCAAAAGCTGCACGGAAGTCTATAAAGAAAGCGTATAATTTCTTCTGCTTCCTTTTATAAAGATCGGCAATGTTCAGCAGTGAGAAAATATGGTCTATGGTTGAATAACTTTTCCTGAAACCAGCCTGGAATTCCGATAAAATGTTCTTGTCCTCCACCCACTTCGACAGTCTGTTGTGAATAAGTCCAGCAAATAGCTTAGCGCAGGTGTTAAGAAAGGAAATCCCTCTGTAGTTTGCTGGGTCCTCGTAGCTACCTTTTTTGTGAATCGGAAAAATAATTGACTTATAAAAAACTTCCGGAACAGAGGCACTTTCGAAAATTCGGTTGAATTCGGATGTTAAAAGAAAGATACATTTTTCCGTGGCGTGCTTGAAGAATTCAAAGCGGATCCGGTCATCCCCTGGGGCTTTGTTTAGTTTGCATTTGCAACAACTTCTTTCACTTTTTGGATCGAAAAAGGTGCATCTAAGTACTCATCGAGGATCGAAGGAGCTGCATATTGCACCAAAGGACCATTTGTTGAGCGATTGAGAAGGCTGATGAAGTAGTCTCTAAGATCAGATGCCTGCAAACCCAGAGCTATAGTATTTATTTTTCCATTAAGATGCTTAACAGCTTTCCAAAACTCTGAAGATGAGCGGTTGTTATTTATAACAGCAATATTTAAATTTTCAAAGGAAACTCTCATAACATAATCGTTTGAAGTCCCTATTCGCATCCGTATGTAATTTTCTAAAAAATGTAGGTTGTGGTTTCTTAAAAGATTGAGGTCATTAAACAACAATTTCCTTGCTTTCATGCCTCCAACATCAAACCATTTTTGTTTAATTAATGCTTTATTTTTTTGCGGATTGTTTTTCGGGTTTGCTTTCTTAATCATTTCTAGAAGGGTGTTTATATCAGCATGAATATCCAAATTTTAAATTTAACTCATAAAGTCTCTATGATCTTCTTAGAATCTTTTGGACCAAAACCTTGTTGATATTTTGAATAGGACAGCTTGTAGAAGGTTCAAGAAGCACAAGTATCTGATCGTCTGTTTGTAACAGAAATATAACTTTATAAAACAACTCTTTCATTTTGTCAATTTTGGTCTTAGACTCATCAGATGTATATAATGAGGTATGCTAAACAACTTCGCTCGTAGCTGATCGAGATGATTTTCTTGCATGATGGCACTTTACCTTTTTATAGTCTTTATTTCGTTCTTTCTGAGCATTTTTTGGATGCTGACCTATTGGTAAAATCTTAAAGTGTTCTATTTCTTTACACCACTTATCAATATATTGTATTGTATTTCAAAAATATATTGTATGCCTTGAAGACAATTAAAAAAACCGTTCCAATGATTAGTTTGTTGAAATCATAGTATAATAAAAGTTATAGATTTTAAAGTCGAAATACTTTTTTGTTTTTATGGTTTTTATAAAACTACAAAAAGAGTCTGGGATGTGACCCACACCTGTCACTTCCCACCACGTGTGTTAATTCCCCCTTGGTGTTTTTTAAAATCTACTTGCTTACTATTTTTAACTTCCCATAGGAATTTATTGTAATGGGTCCAATTTGTCAAATTTATAAATAAAAAAACACTGAAAAAAAGTTTGTCACCTCAAAAATTTTGCGAATAAAAAATGATTTTATCTCCAAAACAATTTTGAGTAACAAAAAATAATGATATTAATATCTTGTAAAATTTTTAGAAAAATTGAATTGACAGTTTTTTTTATTAAAAATAAAAACCTAAAAAAAACATTACTCAAAGTTGGTAACAAATGAATTTCGACTCAAATATCTTTTCAAAAACTTGAAGTTTTTTTTTATCTTGTAAGAAATATTCTTCAAATTTATTTTTTCTTATAAGAAATATTGTTTTCAACATTCTGAAAAATGTTGACAAAAATCGAATTGACAGTTTTTTTTACAAAAAATAAAAACCTAAACAAAAAATTAATAAAACTTTATAAAAATTGGTTTTCGACTCAAATATCTTTTCAAAACTTTGAGATATTGGCATAAAACTACTTTTATCTTTTAAAAAATAATGTTATCAACATTCAGCGAAATTTTGAGAAAAATCTAATTGAAATTTGTCTTACAAAAAATTAAAAACTTAAAAAAAAATGCTATAACTTGGTAAAAATTTACTTGCGACTTAAATAGCTTTTCAAAAATTAAAAATATTGTCTTCAAACCTTTTTTTTTGTTTCACAGAAAATATTGTTTTCGATATTTAGTAGTTTTTTTTATAAAAATCCAACAGCCCGTTTTTTTTATAAAAAATAAAATCTACAAGAAATAGTACCTACGCAAATTTAGTAAAATTGATGTTCAATTCTTGATATCTCTCAAATTAATTTCATTCATCCAATTTGTAAAAATTTAAGAAATGCTACTAAAATTGGTAAAAATTTGTATTTTACTAAAAATCTATTTAACAAAACTAGATTTTCAAACTAAACTATTTCTTTATATGAAAAATATTGTTGGTAATTTTAAAATTTTTAAGAATAATTCAACTAAAAACTTTTTTAAATCAACTGGAAAACCTACAAACTTTTAAGCAAGGCAAATTGGCTGACGGGATGGGAAGTTATCAGTGTGGGAAGCATTTCTGCCTCTTTTTTTTCTAATACTAGAGTCGAAATCCATTCCTTTTTGTTGTTTTTAAGTATTTCGTTTTTATTTTTTTAAGTTGTCAGTTGATTTTTTTGGATTTCAATACAAACTTAGCTGAATGTCGAAAACAATTTTTCAATTTATGAAACTAGTTTGAAGCCAACGTTTTTCATTTTTGAAAAGTTGATTAACTCGAAGAGCAATTTTTACTGTTTTTTAATAAATTTCTTGCATTTATACATTAATACAAACTTATCTGAATGTCGAAAACAATATTTTAATTTATGAAACTAGTTTAAAGCCAACGTTTTTCATTTTTAAAAAGTTTATTAACTCGTAAAAGCAATTTTTACCGACTTTCAATAAATTTCTTACATTTTTTTTATTTTGTTGTGAACAAAGTGTCAATTGCATTTTCCCCGAAATTTTACTGAATGTTGAAAACTATATTTTTGTTGAAATGTATGTATGTCAAAAATCCATTTTTTGGTTTTGCTAAGCTTAAAACCCCGTCCTTCTATTTTTCAATTTATGATATTTTTCAAAATCTTTTTTGAAGACGTTCAAGTTCGTTTAGTCCAATAGTGTGCCGGCTATCGTTACCATTCGACAATATCACTCCCAATTGACTATGAATGTCTTATGACTATTGACATTTTTGAAAAAAAAAAACACGGAGCAATGCCACCATTTAAAGGGGCACCTTCGATCACTTATGAGTTTTCAAAAGCCTTCATTCAGCAGTTTAATTTGTTTTAAATATATTCACGGATTGTGAAATGTGCTGATGAAAATGCTATTCGAAAAATCGTAGTTCACTGTCTGTTGTTTCAACACCGAAGAAGCGTATCAACAACGGCGTTGTGAATGGCCATTTTGCAAGAATTGTTAGGCGTAATTTGAACTTCATAAGGATGGCAAATTGGAATTCAAATTTTGTCATTATTTTTAAGGGTCCGATAATAATCGGGGCGAAACGTCATGGTAGCCAGTACGCGTTTTCCACACCTCAACATCCACAAAGGAACTTGGACTTCTATAGATCAATCTACCGTCAACCAGATTGACCATATTGCGATCGACGCCAGACACGTTTCCAATATTATGGATGTACGAACTTTCCGAGGAGCTAACATCGACTCGGACCACTACCTCGTTGTAGCCAAGTTATCACTTCGGATTTCCAGACCCAAGGCAAAACAGGGAGGTGCTGGGAGAAGATACAACGTCGAACGGCTACAATCGCCAGAGATCGCCAAATCCTTTTCCGACCGAGTTACAAGTAACCTCTCTCGAAGTTCTCTGCCGCCAACACAATGTATCGAAAACCAGTGGCAACATTGCCAAGATGCAATCAGAGAAACTGCCTCTGATGTGCTGGGTTTCAAACAGCCACCAACAAGGGACCCCTGGTTTGATGAGGAATGTCGGCAGGCAAACGCAGCCAAACAACAGGCACGCAAAGCGGCGCTGCATAAAAGGACGAGAGCTTCTCGTGAGCTCTATGAGCAAAAGAGGCGAGAGGAACGCCGACTTCTCAGAAGGAAAAAGAGAGGGCATGAGAAGCGTGCGGTCGAAGATGTTGAGAGGTATAAAAGCAGGAATGAGGTTCGAAAGTTTTATGAACAGGTGAAACGGAATTCACAGGTACATAAACCTAGAACGGAGGCTGCAAAGACGAAAGTGGAAACATCATAGTTGAACCGCAGTCAATGCTGAGGATATGGAAGGACCACTTCTGCAGACTGTATAACGGTGACGAAGAAATGAATTCCGCTGTCAGGCAGGATGATCCATTCAATATAGACGACGAAAGCCAACAATCCCGTCCTCCCGACTTAGACGAAGTAAAGATTGCCATATCTAAGTTGAAGTCTAATAAAGCCGCTGAAGCAGTTGGCTTGAATGTCGAGCTCTTTAAAGCAGCTGGAGATAAGTTGGTTACGAGCATACACCAATTTATCTGTAAGATATGGTCAGAAGAAATCATGATCGATGAATGGAACCTCAATTTGCCCGATCCTGAAAAAAGGAGACCCTCTAAACTGCCCAACTATAGAGGAATAAGTCTAACATCGCCTATAAAATCTTCTCTGCCGTAATATGTGAACGTCTAAAGCCCATCGTCAACAACCTGATAGGTCCTTATCAGTGTGGTTTTAGACCAGGAAAGTCCACAGTTGATCAAATATTCACATTACAGCAGATCCTGGAAGAAACTCAAGAACACCAAATCGACACCCATCTTTTCATCGATTTCAAGGCCGCATATGACAGCATCTACAGGGACGAGCTGTATAGAGCCATGTCTAGTTTTGGCATCCCTGCCAAACTAGTCCGTTTGTGCAGGATGACCATGGAGAATTCACGCTGCTCCATAAAGGTTGGAAATAACTTAACAGAACCTTTCGATGTCAAAAAAGGTTTTAGACAAGGTGATGCGTTGTCATGTGATTTTTTTAACATCGTGCTTGAGAGAATAGTGCAGAGCTCACACGTCAACACTAGAGGCACTATCTTTCAAAAGTCTGTCCAATTAGTGGCATATGCTGATGACATTGACATAATCGGAAGAACTCAGCGTGATGTCAATATGGCTTTTGTGAGTATTGAGGCAGAGACGGCAAAAATGGGTTTAACGATTAATGAGGGCAAAACAAAGTACATGCTGTCGTCTAGAAAGGACATACAACACCGACGTTTTTGGTCAAAACGTCACAATCGACAGACGTAACTTTGAGGTAGTCAAGGACTTCGTCTACCTAGGCTCCTCTGTAAACGCAGAAAACAACACCAGCGCTGAGATCAAACGCAGAATAACTCTTGCTAACCGCTGTTTCTTTGGACTAAGAAAGCAATTGAGTGGTAAAGTTCTCTCTCGAGGGACCAAAGTGTTGCTTTATAAGACCCTTATCATCCCCGTCCTGCTATACGGTGCAGAAGCATGGACCATGACAAAAGCGGATGAAAGCACCTTGTATCGCTTCGAGAGAAAAGTTCTTCGTGTGATCTACGGTCCCGTATGCATCGGAAGGGAGTGGAGGAGAAGATGGAACGACGAACTGTACGGGCTGTACAGCGATGTAGACTTAGCCAGAAGAGTAAAAGTCCAACGACTAAGATGGCTGGGTCACGTAGAGCGCATGGAAACCAATGCTCCGGCCCGGAAAGTCTTCGAATCCGCACCCACAGGACAGCGCAGTAGAGGAAGACCGCGGATCAGGTGGCGCGCACAAGTGGAAGATGACCTCACCCAACTTGGAGCGCGAAACTGGAGACATCTAGCTAGGGACCGAGCTAGATGGAGAAGCTTGTTGGGTGAGGCCCTAGTTCACACAGGTCTGTAGCGCTACCTTAAGTAAGTAAGTAAGTAAGATAATAATCGTTAAATTTAGAATAAAGTTTAAGTGTGTATTACGATTGTGGATAACGCTTCCACCCTCTTCAAATTTCGTCACAATTTTACTGAAAGGTTGCAAAGACTTTGGGTTCGCTTAAATAACGTTTTTTTTTCTGCCGCATAAATAAAAATTACTTTTTTTTGAAGGATTAAGATGTCCTGAATTCTAAACGCAACTTTAAAAAAAAGCTTAAGATAGCCAAAAACGGGTTTTAAGGTTAACTTAAAATACAATATATCCTTCATTGAACTGTAAATTGTGCGATGATTGTGCAATGTAAAGCCTTCATATTTTAGATATTGTATAGTCTCAGTTAGACTAGATGGTTCTTCATTTGACTTGATGTGGAGTTTAAACAAACCTTGAATGTAATTCCTTAATATTTTTGACTAATTCGTTTAAGAGTTAATTTTTCAATTTTAGCTTTATAAGTGCTAAAGCTCGAAAATATCCGTTTTTAACGGATTTTAAATAAGATTTGGAAAATGATGACGTAACTGCGCGTCGACAGTTTTGCTCACACTTCGGTATACGACTATTATGTAATGGGCCGAGTTTAAATTTAATTCGTTCGTTGGTGCTAAGGTTCCGCGCTAGGAATACTCCACGGCCAGGGTTAAGTCGATCTTCAAGGAATCCCAAGACCATTAAAGTGGCTGAAGAGAGTTTACGTGAAAATCTACGATTTTCGATACAGAAAAGGGCAGCTGGGACTTCTAAAAGCGATTATTCATGAAATTTTAAAAAAGGGTTTAAAGTTCCAAGAACCCTTTACTTTGGACTACCAAAAAAAGCCATTGCATTGCATCAGGGTAACTGTTAGTTGAGCATGGGATAGTTGGACCATTTTTTCGAGAATACTCGGGCCAGACGACAAAAGTCAATAGTAAAAATTACCGACGCATGGTAGCGGATTTCTACAAGCCATGTTGCGACCGCACACATGATCAATTTGCTTCAGAAAGCTTTCCCCCAAAAACTTATCAGTCGCTTTGCGGATATCCCATGGCCACCGAGGTCCCCTGACTTAACCCAAATGAGTTAAATCAAATTTACTTCAGCGTTTGGTGGGTAACAGAAGGCTGAGTTTTGAACAGTGCGTGCAACTCGCCGGAAGAAATTTGGCTGACACGAAGTTCAAAATTTGAAATCCGCATTAATAGTCTGTCGTTTAATATTTAAAATAAAACAATATATCAAATCGATTTTTCAAATTTAATTTTGTAAACCTGTTTAAGGCTTTTTCGTCATATATTGATTTTTAAGTCAGATTTAAACTCAAGCCATCAAAAACCTTCGATAAACTTTAATTTGATTGTCACAACCTTGGTGACCAGCGTGATGTTTTGATAGAAAACAAACTTTAAAGCTTCTATTAGACGGTCAACGCTTTAACTCCGTGGCGTAAAAATGACGTCACAATCTCTCCCAAGAGTGTCACGCGAGACGTATGGTCATCAACGGAAAATGATGTCAACGCCTTGACTAGCTATTGGGACACGATGACTCGTTTTTGGGATTATTGGTTATCGCCTTCACAGCCTTCAAAATTGCGTCAAGAACTACAGGAATAATAGAGGTTAGGAGATTCGAAAAGATACAGCCAGCAATCTTATTTCGGTAGAAATGCTCGTTCGCAAATTTGTTTCTTGTTTTTGGATGAAATACTTTTGATTTGTTGTGACGTTAGGGAGTCAACGGGTTGACCCTTTGCGTTGACCGTGGAATGTCCTCTTTTAAAGCTCATATAGTTGAAAGTTTCAAAATCGAATACATTGTTTTTCAATAAATACATTTTAGCCAATTTTTGCTTAAAATAAGCTTTATTACGAAATCTAAGTGCGGTAATCATTCTATTTTATTTAGACTCCCTTTCCCCTGGTGTGAGTCATCCAAGAGTAGATATGCCTTTATTATTTAAAAGAAATAAAGTATCCGATGCCGAAGCACTTATCTCGAACAATTCCCCTTGAAGCATGGGAAAATCTCTCACACACAAAACACTTCTTTCTATATACCACCATAACTTCATCGGCCATCGGACAACACAGAAATTCTTCCCTTAAGGCAGGTGATTAAGTTGAACATTAAATTAAGATCATCGACTCTCAATCGATCCGTCCGTCCGCGTCGCTTGGTTAGTCGTCCTATCCACACCATACTACCATCAGGACCAAATCGTTCCGATGGCAATGCACTCATCATCTGGTGGTGGTTTGCTATGGATGGTTAAAGACAGACAGAAAGACAGACTGAAACCAAATCGCACCGCAAAGTCTATAATTTTAGTTCGGGACGCAGACTTGACTGATGCTGTTTTGTGGCTTGTGGAGATCTGTTTTGGGAGCAAGTTGCAAGTTTTGCAGAGATCATTAGATGCAAAAACCAGTAGCAATATACCGCAGGAGCCATCAGCGAAAAGAATATATTTTGTTGCTCGCTGTAACCGCTAATATTGGGATCCCCTTAAACTTCTTCCTCGTGTGTGTTTGTATGTACAGTGTACACTTAACATTGCAAAGCTACCTGGATTACGCGTTTCAGAGCCTCTAGCCCATATTGGTTCCTTACAAATGCATAAGACTACACGGTCTAAGATGCTGGGAACCTAAACATTATAAAACTATACGCCATATTACAGAATACCTCGGATCGATGCAAACCACAAAGTAAGCGCGTTTTTACATTTCTGCTTCGTTGACTACAACGCTACTTCTTTGAGAATATATCCAGAAGTTCTGAGAATGGCAGCTTCAAATTATTAGTTCTTGCATCTTCTTTTTTCTTATGCCTCTACTTGTTTGAAGACCTAAAGTAGTTCATTATTATAACCTACCTAAATAAAACTTTCATTTCGTTTTCCGATATTGATTTGACACTTAGCTTCCCATTCCCATATAGCATCAGTACAATGGCACGAGTCTGTCGCATGGCGTCGCCGTCGTCGTCGGTCGTCGTTGGCGTGTACGTCATTGTCAATAGCAGCGCAGCACTCATCGAATAACGTTTCAAAGACCAGACATAGAGTAGCAGGGCAAAACGTGCCTCTCTCTCACCAGATATGAATCGGCTTTGGGTTTGGTGAAGACAAGACGGAGACGTCGTCGTCGCGTCACACCGAGACGGCCAACAGCAACAGTGGCATTATGATATGAGTTTTGAGTGCTTCTGCTGTGACAGTGGATTTGCTGTCAACTGTCATTTTTACGACAAACAAGGTGAATTCTGTTGTCTTCTGATTGGCCTCCCAACTTTGCTACCGGGTGCTGCTACCGTGACGACAATAAATGGTGATGGGGCACATCTACATTTTATTTGATTTCACATCATATAAACCGGCCAGACCGCTTGTGCTTAACCGGTGTGATCAAGTTAGCGTATCGCATCGCACCGCACCAAACACCTTCGAAGTCGCTTCAAATAGAGTCTATCACGCTCTAGCGTGAGCGAACACAAGTATTATCTGGCTTATAGACTTTGACAGCAGACACGGTCATCGGTGTGAAGCCTTTCAGGTGTTGTTGTTTTCTGTTGAAAATAATACGCATGCCCTCACATGGTCTTTCGCGTCGCTTTGTAAATTGATTTTAATTTATGTGCGTTTGTGTATAGAGCTTAAGCTACTCATCATATAAACACGGGGATATTAACGGATAGGTAGCGGCCTGGCCGGATGACGCGGTGGCGGCGACTTTCCTGGTGTCGTTGTCAAGGCGCGTATTTGTTAATTTTATCATGGTGCCATCGTCCGCCGTGTGCCAGTATATGTGAAATTTTTTGTTCAAATAACTTTTAGTTGAAAATATGCGGTGGCCATTTTTTGTTATAAGAAGCCAACTCACATGTTTAATGCAAATATTTTGGAAGAGTCAATTAGTTATAGAGGTAAGTTTCAAAACTGGCAGTTAAATTGATAAATAAAATTAAATAAGAAGGCGTAACAGCTCGTGGAGAACTAGGGCCTAGTGACTAACAACTCTTAAACGTTCTGAATAATACTGGTAATTTGATCAACCATTTCAAGGTCCTGTGTCTTGCGAAGAAATGAGAAATCCTTAATCCTATCATGAAAAGTGGTTTCTCAAATTAGACTTTCGGATTCGACATACAAGTTGTAGGTCCCATCCATCCCTGAAATGACTAGCACACACGAATGGTGGAAAGTTGTAAGTCACGAGGTCCTGATGGTTCCTTACTACTCTTGGAAGATTTGTCAATTTCTCAAAAGAGCAATGACAAAATACTTAAGATGGCTCAGGAAGCATCTCTCGAACTTTAGACATCTTCGAATTGATAAAGGATTTGTAGAACTTGTAGGTAATTATAATCTGTTTAGACTGCTTTTCTAGTCATGAATTGCCAACTGTATCTAAGGCTTTTGATAAAGGTTCTATGTTTTTGTATGTCTCAGAAGTAGAAGAAGCACTTCATGATCTTGATGCAAGTGAAAAAGAAGGTCCTTCGTTACTCTTTCAAAAATCCGCTACTTCACTGGCTAAACTACTTTTTTTTTTGTTGACAATAGGAAATCTTCAAAAGACACTTGGCAGTATTCGACACCAAGTAGTGTGGGACTCTTAACCACTAAAACCACTTCTTCATCAGGACCAATCTTGAAGGATCGACTTCCAATTTTTTCTTTTTAACTTTTTGGGGGAAGTTTAAACTTTTAATACTCTCCCATGTTTTTTTTTTAGACCATAAGCTCATGAGGCTTGGTTCTTCTTAATCTCCGAACATGGTTTCTTATATTCAAGACGGACTCCATTTCAGAATTAGTATGACTTTGCGCTCTCTGGTTGTGCGATACAGCGTATTTTTTAACAACTTCTGTAACCATTTCTATTTATAAGTCACGATGTAGACCGGTATTTATGATGTACCAAGGTGCATTAACTTTTCCACGAAGGACTTTGTTTTTGAATTTTTGGATGATTTAGGTATTTTTTTTTTTTTGTACAGCCCCATAATTGGATTCCATAGGTCCAAACGGGCTTTAGAACTTAATTATACAGCATTATTTTGTTTTGGATTGATAAATCAGAGTTGTTTCCAAGCAATCAGTACATTTTTCTATGTTTCAAGTTTAGTTCTTCTCTTTTCTTTTTTTCTTCTCTTTCCACTTAAGTTTTGCAAAGTCATTCCAAGGTATTTGGCCGTATTGGCGTAAGGTACAGCTTGATTATTAATGATTATTGGAATATTGTTTATCTTTTTATTTGTAAAGTTTATATGTGTAGATTTTGTTTCATTGAGTTTGATACTCCATTTTTCGGAGCAAGGCTCTCACTGTGTCGACGGTATTTTGTAGTTTTACTGCTGCCTTAGAGACAAATTTGTCGGTTACCAAAATTGCGGAATCATCTGCAAAAGTAGCCATTATGGTGTGATTACCAACTGGAATATCCCTTGTGTATAGTAAATACAGGGTAGGACCTAGGACACTTCCTTGTGGTACACCGGCTTCTATTTTCTTTAATTCCGAGTATTCTTGATCGTACTTTACTCTAAACAATCGGTCTGAGATGTACGATTTTAGTATTTCAAAGTATTGCCTGGGAAGATCCTTTTGCAGTTTGTACTCATGTCCCTCATGCCAAACCTTGTCAAAAGCTTGAGCAACATCTAAGAAAATAGCTGAACATGCTTGTTTTCCTTCTAATGCTTTTTCTATTACATCCGATATTCTATGAACTTGGTCTATCGTGGAATGTTTATTTCTAAAGCCAAACTTAGCTTGTTGGGAGTTTTGACGTTTTCCCAGGTTTACCAATCGGTATTACCTTTGCATATTTCCAATTCAATGGAAAATATTGCGTCTTTAGACACACGATTATCAAAAATGTAAAAGTTCGAGCCCTACTTTTGGTAGTTTTTTAAGACATATGATTTATATGTTGTCTAGTCCATCAGACTTCTTGACTTTTAAGTTTGAAACGATGTATTTGACATCTTGCCTGGATATAAACTGATCCCTAGGAGTTTCAGTGATTTGTGAGTGAACTGTATTTACTGTTTCACTTACTAGCATATTAGTTGTATCATTACTAAGGTGTTGAGATACGCAATGATTTTTCAGAAAGGTTTTTCCAAAGACATTGGCTTTATCGGAGTTCTGGTAAATAACTTCGTCATTATTTTGAATGTTAGGTATTTGTCTGTTAATGTTTTTGATAATTTTTCCTATGTTCCAGAAAGGTTTAGCATTCTTTTCCAACTTACTAAGCTATTCATTCCAATTTTTATTTCTAAATTTACTTATTTTCTCCTCAATCTTTTTGTTATAAAATTGAACTTCATTGCAGTACTCTTCTAATGGATAACGTTGACATTGTCTTTTAAAAGAATTTTGTAATAGGTTATCTTTTCAATTAAGAAACTATATATCGCAATACCAGCATGGTTTTGTAGCACTTAAATTAACAGTGAATAATTTATCTCCAATGAACAATTACATCATAAATAGCTTTTAAGACCACATACAAACAGATGTAATATTTACAAATTTGATTCAAGCATTTGACAATGTGAATCATAGGGTGCTTTTTTATCTTTTATTCCCCTTTCGATTTGTTATTGAGTTGGTTAAAACCTATATCTCCAAAAAGAGTCAGGTAGTAAAAATAGAAAACTACTTTTCTGATGATATTATGTCCCTCAAGGTAGTCATTTGGGTCCATTATTATTTCTATTGTTTATGATTACATTCAATCTTTGTGTCTTCTATATTGCTCTTATTTGCAGATGATCTGAAGTAGTATAGATAAATAAAGTGTTTAACAGATTTCTTTTTAAGAGATTTAGGGACAAGAGAATTCAAAGATCCTTATTCGTTTAAGTCTCTTTTTGACTCTCTGGTAAGATCTGTTTTGGAATACTCGAGTATATTTTGGAATATGTGTATAGAAACTCATGTAAAAGAATTGACAAAGTTCAAAAAAGCTTCACTAGATACATGATCTATAAATAAAACTGAAGAATTGACATGCCAACTTACAACTTAAGCTGTTTATTATTCGGTATCAAATCTTTTGAAAACCGGGGTTCTTGCTTCTCCCTTATGTTTATTAGAGATATTTTAACGTACAACGTTAAATGCCAACATTTATGAAATCTTATTAAAATTCGTGTTATCCAAAGAAATGTTATTGATTCAAATATGTTATAAGAATTATATCATCTTACTAACTACGGCCTAAATAAGCCAATTACTCATTACATAACAGAAACCAATGCTGTTTGGTATAAAAAAGACATTTTTAGAAACTGTCCATTTAATAAAAAAATTGTTGTCTATTTTATAAGTAATTAATGTAAAATAATTATGTCTTAGTCTGCCAGAGAGTATTACCTCTGATTGATAAAAATGCTAGTTGAGCATTCGGTTCCATATAGTAATTCTTAGCTGCCCTGAATTTTATTTATCTTACAAAAATATTCTCAGTCTTTTGGTATTTGATACTTATAACCATTATAAAAGTAATATAGGACCTACAGTTCCTTTTTTTTATAATAAGCGCACACTCAAAGGGATATATTACCCTTATTATGTAGACACAGTGTGAGCACTAGGAAGAGGAGAAAGAGTTTAAAAGGAGATGTCGGTGCACATTGATTTTGAATTCCTGAATATTGCAATGACTAGGAAAGACAGAGTGTGGTAAGGCATTCCACATTCGTGTAGTACGCCTAAAGAACGAATCTCTGTATTTGACAGTACGGCCGAAGTTGGGCTAGAGGGTATACTGATGAGCACTTCTAGAAGCGCGAGTATTACGGTTGAACTGTTTAAGGGGAGGAATGCAACTGGTTATTTCACCAGAGCATAAGCCGTTAAAATAAAGGCAAAAAAGGGTCAGACAAAAGACCTAACGGCGAGGCGATGTTCAAGCGAAGTAAATGAACTTATGTTGATATTATCATCTATCAATTTAAATGCTCTACGTTCAATACTATCCAAGAGTCTTAAGTAAGTTGCAGGTGCACCAGCCCAGAGATGGGTGTTATACTCAAGCTTTAGACGTATGTAAGTCTTGTAGATAACAGCCAGATCAGAAGGGGTGAAATATTTCTTGCATCGCCTAAGGAAACTCAAACATCTTGCGGTATTTTTGGCGACATCGCGTATGTGTTCATTCCACAAGAGGTGGTTGGTGACACACATACCGAGAATATCGAGGTGTTCAGTCTCATTGATGCAAGTGCAATCCATGGATAATGGCAAAGGGGGTATATCACGCTTTAACGATACAAGACAGCATTGGGTTTTCGAAGCATTAAATTCCACGCGGTTTTTTAACCCCCATTAAACAATGCTGTTTAGGTCGGAATTTAATAAGCTTATCATATTTTGTCTTTGCAGTTCCACATCCGAAAAAGAGGGATGTGAATCTGAAAACGAATATGAAACGCTAAGAGTACTATGGTCAGCGAAACAATGTTAAAATGAGAAAGAGTGTTGGAGATAAAACGGAGCCCTGGGGCACACCAGCATTTATTATGTGGTTTTCAGACTTGAATCGATCCAATACTACTTGTATTGAACAATCCGAAAGGTAATTACTAATCCAATGAAGCAGGGATTCATGAAAACCGAAAGCACGCATTTTCGATAAGAGAGCCTGATGCCAAACTCTATAAAATGATTTTGAAATATCAAGTGCAATAATCTTACTTTCTTCAAAACGATGTAAAGATTTGCTCCACTGTTCGGTGAGATGAACCATGAGATCACCAGTGGACCTTTTGCTACGAAGGCCGTATTGCCGGTCATTAAGAAGCTTTCGATCTTCGAGATATTTCTTGAGCTGATAATTGATCAACATTTCCATGACCTTGGAAAGAAGGGACGCAAGTGCAATCAGTCGGTAGTTAGAGGGTGAGGAAGATTCGTCTTTTTTGAGAATAGGCTGGACAAATGCCGTTTTCCATCCGATCGGAACCAGACCTGAGGAGTAGGACAGATGAAAAAGCTTACGCAGTAATTTTGCCAGCGTGGAAGAAAACCTCTTCAGAACAATAGCGCTCAAGTACAGGGGGAGTCATGATACTCACAGGCAGCGTAGAATTGGTGGCGAACTGCCTAGCAAAGAGATTTGCTTTCTCAAAAGAGCTAACAAAAGGAGTGTCATTGACAATGAGTGTAGGAACCGATGAAGAGGATGAATTCCTCATGTTTTTTTACAAATGACCAACAATTTTTACTGCCTTTGGGACATTGCAGTATTTTTTGCCGTAAGTTTTGGTCATGTATAAAGTTGGTCCGCCGAAAATGGGCGTTGCAGACCTTCCTGGTTTGTTTAAACTTTTTCCGGCTTTCCTCAGTACGGTGGGCTTTAAAGCAACATAAACTTACCTCTTTGACCCTAAAAACCTCTTTACAGCTCGCATCAAACCATGCGTTTTCCTTTTAACCCTGTTCGGTATAAAAGTTCTCATTCCCAGGAGAATTAAACTTGTTATCATATCAGCGCTGGCGTCAACGTCACCATCGAGGAAGCATAGTGACCAGTTAAAGATCTTCTCTTAGGAGCTCTTTCTTTAACTGAACAATTTTGATACGAGAAACTTGCTGATATAACACAATGGTCAGATGTGCCTAGAGGAGATAGAACACTAACAGTGTACTTATCAGGGTCAAAGGGAAAGAAACAATCAAGAGTGTTTTCTGCTCGACCTTCAACGTCCGGTATTCGGGTGGGCTCGTTGACTAGCTGAGTTAGGTGGTTCAACTCAGCGAAGATTTCTGCACACACTCCATCGGGTGTTGTTAAAGGGTGTTTACATTTTAAGGGCCGATATTGAATGTGCACCAACGTGAATGTCAAGATTTTTGTCTGCATTTCATTTGAAATTCCTCAATTTCAGACTTACTTAATTTTAACAATGGAAAGATACACAATGGAGCAAAGCGTCAAAGTTATTCAGGCCTATTATGAAAGTGGGCGTTCAAATTAAAATGCATATCGTACATTTCTTTATATTTTCGGTCAATTTAATCGTCCAAATGAGCGTGATGAAAATCGAAAAAAATGTGGAAAATTTTGAGCAAAAGGGTTTTGTAGAAGATGAAACCACTAATGCATGCTCGGACAGTGTGGCTAAATAGTCGTCCATCTCAACTCAACGTCGTGCACCTCTCACGCTCGCTATTGATAAACAATATGCAAAAAGACTTGAATTTATACGGTGCAATTCACTCAAGAACTGAAGTCTTTGTTTTAACCATAACAATCGTCGTCAATTGTCAATATATTGCAAGAAATGGCTGCAGTGGATGATCAATTTTCGAAGAAAATCATCTTCACTGAATGATAAACCAAGAGTAACCGTCGATACATGGATGTGGAATATATGCGATAGTGTGATTTAACACCTCGGGATCTATAGGTATACTTCTGCAAGGACTCTCGAATAGAGTAACGTCATTCTGTCATATGTCATCTCTTCACCACTATATGCATATTCTTTATTTCACATCTCGCAAAAATCTTCCCATTCCTAAAAAAACTCAAACTCTAGTTCTTTGGAACATAACATAGCTCCCAAATGTCTTGAGTTTAATTGATTCCTCCGGCACGCAGATTAAAATTTATTTTTTTATCGGAAACCGATGCCGAAGGCTGCATAGTACTAAAAAAGAATCTTCAACTGGGTTCATATTTTCAACCTTTGAAACTTTCTTGCTGTTTGTAGTCCCGGTTTCACTGAATTACTTTGCTTCATTTTAAAACGTTACCTACTTCAAAATTCTAGTAATTCTCAAATTTCAAGAACCACGGCGGAAAAATGTGTTTTTTTCCAACGTCCTTCCAGTTAACTTGTCTTTTATTAAAATAAATTCCACAAGACAATAAATCATAAATCATTGTATTAAACTTTTATCACCGATAAAATACAACTAATCTCCATTAACTAATTAAATTCTATTACATGAAAGATTACATTAAAATTAATTATTGCAAAAATTATCACAAAACAAAATCTCTGAAAGTTTATTTATATAAAATATTGTATCCTAACCATTCACTCCATATTTTTGTATATTTATTTTTTTTTAATATTAACAACACTCCCACTCCTTAAGAATATTGTTTGTCATGGAGGCTTTACCAGTACGCTGGAATACAGCAAACAGCTCATAGATCATAATCTTAAGATACAATATGTTTGCCTCTTAATACCTTCTATAAATTTATTGCGATTCTGCATATGATTATGGTAATTAGGTCATCATTTTTACGTGTGCACAGTGCATAATGTTGGTATATCCCAGCATTGACATAAACAAAAAGAGACACATGGATAAATGGATTGAGGGAAGGAGTGAGAAAGAACGAGAAACGGCGCGCATGGCATGCGAACGGTCTGATTTATCAGCTCCTATTACAAAACAAACATTTGCCGCATGGTTAACCTGTGACAGCGTGTGGTATGTAATGCTGCACCATGCATAGCGATTGTACCCGTCATCGTAAATCATAAATTTATCCGCTTTAGTTGTTATTTTATTATTATGTTGTTTTTTTTTATATTAAAAATTTGCCATTTGTTAGATTAAAAAGTGAGTGTACTTACGAATGAAATACACGAAATAATAACTTATTTTACAATTTATGTTGCTTAACTAAAACTGATGATGAATCAGTTTCCTATACAAGTATTTAAACATTTTGAAAGGTCGCCATTTTATGTTGGTTTTTCTGTTTCCCATGGCCAGTTGGGTTTAGTTCTTATATTTACCACTTGGGTTCAGTGACAATCGAATTTGACAGGTGAAAGACGATGGTTATGATTTATTCCACACAATTCAGAGAAATTGAAACTGACATTTTGTGACGTTTATCTATAAACTACCAAGGCCGAATAACGATGAAGCGACGCCTAAGCTTTTAAAATATTACAGTTTTAACGGTTAACATCGCTCTTTAAATACCTGATGATTTTGACAGTAATGGTGTATCTTTCTTTTTCAATGATTGAAAATATTTATACTCTTAAGGACTATTCATGATTTTAAACTGGCATGTTTCAAAAGAGAATTCCTTCTCTGACCACAAATACATTCAGTTTGAGCTCAAAGATGTAGCAAATACATCTACGGGATTTCGAAATCACCGGAACACAAACTGGGAGCGTTATAGGGAGGTACTAGCACAACTGCTTAATCACAACATTCTTAAAAGCTCCTCCAGTAAAGATGAACTAGACCTTTCTGTAAATCATCTCACCGAAGCCTTAAATGAATCAATGAGAACTTCATGCCCTGCAACCATTTCAAAGGGTAAAAAGAAACCTCATTGGTGGCATAAAGAACTAGAACCATTCAGAAAGAGCTGTCGCAAACTCTTCAATAGATCTAAGTACACTAGATCTCCTTCTGACTGGGACTTATACAAACAAGCTCTAAAGCAATGTAAAAAAGAATTAAGAAAGAGTAAGAGATCTTCTTGGAGAAATTTTTGTGGTAAAATAGAAAATACTTCAGAAGCCTCAAGACTCAGGAAAATTCTCTCAAAAAGTCCAACAATACCCAGTGCTTTAAAGACAGAAGCAGGCACGTGGACTATCACAGATGAAGAATCTCTTAATCTGTTATTAGACACCCACTTTCCAGTTAGTTCTAACATACTCAACGACTTAACATCAGAGTCTCAAGCTTCTACAAGCGATTAAGTTGATCTAATAACGCGGGAAAAACTGCAATGGGCCATAGACAGCTTTGATCCATATAAATCTCCAGGACCAGATGGAATCATTCCGGCCGAACTACAAAAATGCTCAGACATGATTATTCCACCATTAGAAATCATTCTGACAAGCTGTGTAAGGTTGAGATATATTCCCAAAGCCTGGAGAATGGCAAAAGTAGTCTTCATTCCCAAAGCAGGGAAACCCTCACACGTTAACCCTAAAGATCTACGACCAATCAGCCTATCATCCTTCCTTCTTAAAACCTTGGAAAGATTGATTGAAATTTATATCAGACATAATCTAAAACCATGTCTCATTTCCACAGCTCAACATGCTTACTCTAAGGGAAAATCAGTAGAATCAGCACTTCACTCGCTGGTGCGTATTATTGAACATTCCCCCGAATACAAAGAATATAACTTAGTAGCGTTCCTAGATATTGAAGGAGCTTTTAACAACGTCAATTACCAGGCGATCACAACAGTAATGCATAAGCTGAAATTAGAGAAATCACTCATAGATCTTATAAGTCTCATGCTTAAAAGCAGGACAATAACTTCTAGCATGAGAAGTTTTACTACCACCAGATCGGTGAATCGAGGCACCCCCAAGGTGGGGTCCTTTCGCCTCTTTTATGGAACATGGTAGTAAACGACTTACTTACAGAATTGGAAACAGAGGGTTTCAAGGTGATTGCCTACGCTGACGACGTTGCGATATCCGTATCTGGGAAGCACCCCCAAGTTCTCTCGAAACTCCTACAAAATGCCCTAAACAGGCTAACTAAATGGGCTAATCAATGTGGATTGGACGTCAACCCACACAAAACAGAATTAATACTCTCCTCGAGAAGATATAAAATTCCTCAGATTAGCCCACCCAAGATTAAAGGAATACCATTAAGCTTTTCCGACCAAGCTAAATATTTTGGCCTCATTTTAGACAAAAAACTAAATTAGAAGGCAAATATTGATGAAAGAGTCAAAAACGCTACTGTAGCGCTTTTTACTTGTAAAAAGGCCATAGGATCAAAATGGGGCTTCTCCCCAAAAATAACACACTGGCTATACACTTCGGTAATCAGGCCGATACTCATTTATGGAGCCGTCGTATGGTGGACCGCACTGGACAAGATGGTAAATCTAAATAAACTCATTAAAGTCCAGCGGTCAGCAGGTATGTGCATCACAGGAGCACTTCGCACAACACCTACCGCAGCACTGGAAGTGCTTTTAAACCTAACACCACTTGACATCTTCTCTAAAAAGGTGGCTGCCAACTCATGTGTAAGGCTTAGAGCCACCTCTCAATGGACCAGTAACAATACTGGACATACAACTATTCTAGACAATTTCAGATCTATCCCAAATCGCTTAGACTATACCACCCCAAAAATGGTATTTGGTAAAAGATTCCATGTGTCCATCCCTTCAAGATCCTCCTGGGAAGAAGAGGGACCCCTGGAAGACGATGCGGTACACTTATATACAGACGGTTCAAAGACCGATCACGGAGTTGGAAGTGGTATCTATTCGGAACAACTGAATCTCAGTCTATCCTATAGACTTCCCAATCAATGTGGCGTATTCCAGGCAGAAGTAATGGCGATTAAAGAAGCACTATCCTGGCTCAAAGAAAACGTTATATCTTGTAAGGATATACGAATCTTCTCGGACAGCCAAGCCGCTCCTTAATCTCTCGCGTCTGTCTCCACAAACTCTCGAACAGTCCACGATTGTCAATCATCTCTGAAGGAGATGACGGAACAGTTTAACATTCACTTCATTTGGGTGCCGGGCCACAGAGACATTCCGAGAAATTGCAAAGCCGATGAGCTCGCCAAAAACGGAACACTTCTGCCTAATTTTAGACAAAAACATAACATAGGAACACCACTTGCTACATGCAAATATCTTCTCAAAAAATATGCTCTAGAATCAACAAATGCTAGATGGTCACAGAGTACCACCTGCCTAGCAACCAAGCAAATATGTCCAAGCATAGACTTAAAACGGTCAAAAGGCTTGATATCACTGAGCAGACAAAGTATAAGCTCTACAATTGGAGTAATAACGGGACACTGCCTCATAGGTAGACATGCTCTGAGGCTAGAGGTCTACACAAATGACTTCTGTAGAAGCTGCATGGACGAGGAGGAAGAGGAAACAGTCCAACACCTTCTATGTACATGTCCAGCACTCTCCATTAGAAGGAATTACTTTCTCGGTAATCCCGTAACCAGTGAACTGGCAACAATTGACACAAAACGTCTCTCTAACTTTATTAAAAGTACAAAATGGTTTGTTTAAATTCATTACTCTCCCATGAGTTACCTCATTAGTGGTATCACAATGGACCCTTGAGGTCTACGTGTGTCAATGATATCTGGACAGCCACTCCAAACCAACCTAACCTAAGGACTATTCACATGAAAGCGAACAACTCCTGACGAATGATAATCAACAAATTATAACCCAAAATTCTGTGGAAATTGTAAGCGAAAAATCTACAAATCGGACCCATTACAATAATTTCCTAGGGGAATTAAAAAGAGGTGTGGATGTGACCCTCACTGATAACTTCCCATTCCGTCAGTGGATTTGTCTTGATTAAATATTTTGCGTCCAATTAAATAATTAAAGTCAACATCTTTCATTGTTCATACAATTATATTGATTAAGTATCACGTCACATTGCATAATATACAGATACTAAATTTGTTTGAAAGGGCTTTCTGCATTTTTCTGCATTATTATCTCTAATACCAAATATATTTGAAGTCGATATCTAAACTGATTCTTGAGATATGGTCCGAAAAAAGCTTCCCAAACATACGTACACACACAGGTACAGGCATCTCTTTTTGACACGTCGAGATATGTCAAAATTTTCAATTGGACCGATTATAATAACTTCCTATGTTCTCGATCGAACAAAGTCCCTAGAAGCTTCAATTGTCACCTCCAATTGTAAAAAATTGTAACCCTTTATTGTCTTTTATTAAAAAACGACTATCCAAACATTTCTAAAAAGTGACAGTTCGTTAAAATAAGCAAACCAAAAACTCTTAAACGAACCCATTAATTGGAATTGGACAGGTTCAGACGTCCTAAGGGTCTTGGAAGTAAGACAAAATTCTAGCATCTGATTGGACAAGGATAGTCAATTCAACTTATATCAAAATGACAGTTGATCATAATTTTTCGTTTAACTAAAAGCTGAACTTTGTTGCTCTGTGATTTATTTATTTTATGCACAATTCTATTTGATATTTTATTCAAAAGGGTTATTTGTTGAATTGGAAAAAAAACTAAGTAAATTAGATTAGATTTAGATTAGATTTTGATTTTATTTAAACATACATTTTTAATTGATCGGTGACTGAGACTAATCCATCCACCTGCTCGGCTATTTCTATCCAGTCTTTAAACCATCCACTTCAGGATTGGATTGTTTGAAGAACTACTTTCTTTGGGAGACGTTAACTTGGCATATCCAAAACTTTGAGGATGTAATCGGCCCGCAGCTTGACAGTTTTTATAAATAAGGCCGTTAAACCCGTTTCCAGCATGATCATGTAGTTTGGCGTACTCGAAGAAAGTGGAAAATCCGAGCAGTTTTCCACTTGTTCATATTTCCGATCTCCCCAAGCTTGCGCTGCATAAAACATAACTGATTCTGTTCTAATACAGCTTCGAAGACCCTGAAATTACTGGTGTGCGTAATTTCCCTTTTATTAAAGCATTGCTTCCATGCTACGTTTATAGCAGTTTTCGCCTTACCAAGTTTGTCAGTGAGATGTTTTTCCATGCTTAAGTTCTTAGAAAAGCAGACTCCTAGATATTTGTATTCTTTCACCAACTCTACTCTTTCACCATTATGTTCCATTGCTCACTTGTACCCGATCTTCCACCGCCATTCTTAAAAACCATGACTTTGGATTTACTTAAATTTACCACTAGGTTCCAACTTTTACAATATTCACCAAGCTTATTTATCATTAGCTGAAGGTACTGCGGAGTATTCGCGAGCAGAACAATGCCGTCAGCGTAAAGAAGAGCTTTAATGCTAACGCCTGCGCACTCGATTCCTGCTGGTAATACTTTCATTAAATCATCAATGAAGAGTACAAATAAGCTTGGA
Organism: Eupeodes corollae; assembly: GCF_945859685.1. Classification (NCBI taxonomy): domain Eukaryota; kingdom Metazoa; phylum Arthropoda; class Insecta; order Diptera; family Syrphidae; genus Eupeodes; species Eupeodes corollae. Next base: position 152,331,454 of record NC_079147.1, read on the forward strand.
ATGAGTGATCAGCCCTGTCTAACTCCTGATTTCGTTTGGTACCATTCTGATAAGCACTGACCATTATACACTGATACTTTGTGGTCTTGTATACATTTTGCAATACTGTACCGAACTTAAGCGACGTTCCTATCTGGAAAAGCTTTTAAAACAGGGCATTGCGATCCCCGGTATCGAAAGCAGCTTTAAAATCAACGAAAAATGCAAATAGTTTTTTATTTCCCGAAATTTCCAGAAATGAGTCAGCAATCGAGCGGAGTACAAAAATGCTATCGACGGTGGAGTATCCCGATCTGAAATCAGGTTGGAACTCACTAAACAGATTATTAGAATGTATTCAATCACTTAAACGACTGAGCAGAATCGATGGAAATATTTTATATGACAAGTTCAAAAACGAGATTCCTCTGTAGTTTTCCGGAACTTCAGTGCTTCTCTTCTTGTGGATTGTGAATATCGAGACATCGCTGAACTGATTTGGGATGGTTCCTTCCTCAAAGATCTGGTTGAATACTGCTGTTAGAGATTCAACAATGTATCTGTAGAATTCTGCGGGTATACTATCTGAGCCCACAGCCTTTCGATTCTTTTAGTTGTTTTTCGATATAAACACTTCTTCCTTTGAAATTGGAGCACCTAAAATATTATTTTGAAGCCAGGTTTGGCAAAGAAATAAGTACAATTTTTGTTTAGTACAATATACTGGTTGAAATTTAATTGTAGCTTGCTTAAGAAGTACAGACAATTATGTTCTTGGTTGTTTTTTCACGATCAACTACTTGATTAGAAAGAAAATTAATAATTATCAAACTTGAAAGACCTCCTTAACTTTACTCTTTATTGTCAGTGAACGAACTTGACCCTTTTATTATTACACCAAACATTAGAATTATACTCAAATCATTAATTTATACTACATATTGTTCAAGGAAAAATGTTCTCATTCCTAAATCCTTCTACCAAAACCTTCAACTTTGCAAGGCGGGCGATACTTCTACTGGAACAACTTATTATAAAACCCATAAAACAACATTCCTGAGATCCATTGAAATTCCAACAAAATTCACCTGCTTCTGTTTCCCACAAGTTTTTGCATCTTTTACTCAGATTCACTTAATTATCTATTAACTGCTCCCAAAACGGAGGAATAAGTAATAAAAAAAAAAGATTCTCAACCTCAAACCTCTAATCATCTTAATTTCATATATCTCAAAGGTTCGGTTCACCATCAGGCCAGTCAGGCTATACCAATCCACCGACCTACCTATCATCAAATCTTCCAGATAATGAATGGCTACTGTTTCGTTCAAAGCGATCAAATCAAACCATAAGCCCTCATGAGGATGAAAGAATCTTTCCATCATTCGGTTTTGGGTGGCGGCGGCGGAGGTGCGGTGGCATGGCCGGTGATTTCCTCTTCAGCTTCCCCTCCCACGCATATGACTATCGGTATAGAACTTACATGTCTACTGTCAGAATGTGAGGGATTAAATGCATTTCCAAATAATGAGGGAATATGAGAAATAATATTCAGGAAGACATGAATGACGCACTACATTCAGAATCCACCCTAGGGGTTTATTTTCTGAAGAGGTTGGTCATAAACCAGAGTTCCTGATACAGTCACTGCTGACGCCCTTCGTTTCGGAAACTGAAACAGCCAATCCATACCTATTATTGGAAATTTATTGCCAACTTTCCCACGCTACAATTCGTTCGCTTTTAGTTTCAAAGCTTGATCTAAAATAATCATACGGACTTCTAGTGGCATAAAAGAGTCAGCCATAGTGGACTTAAAGCGAACTTTTGACCCGGTAACTATGCAATACCGCCATGGAAGATGTTTACTTTACTACGTCGCGTCGTCGTCGCCGTCCGGTCCATGTAGTCGTCGTCGTCGTCGTTGGTCGTCGCGTCGGGAGATCTCCTGTTGGAGATATTTCAATTTTCCGGGAAATCACTACACACAGTGGTTTTGTTGTTCAGTTATAAGCCTGGGCCATGGGGTAACTCGGGGGAACCCTGTTTCAACGGGTCTCTATAGATATATAAACTATAGGTTAGGTACACATCGATTGGTGATCTATGCGAACATTAAACTCTTGCGGAACCTGCCCGTTCGACGTTGCTGGTGCACCATGATTAAGATCTCGTCTAAGGTGTAGGCTACAATACGCAGGCTTTGTTGTTGTTTGTTTTTTCTTCAAGTCGTAAGCACCGTGTCTTTACTTTTAATTAGCAAGCACTTTCGTACATACAAGCACCCTAAAACAACACAGTCAAAAGGCAACATCTCCAAGAGTTGTGGATCGATTTTATGAGGCAGATAATGACAGGAGGAGCAAAAAATTTGTATCCGCGCTTTAACGCGCATTTGGTAAGCTGTAAGCAGATCAATGTATATGATCTTAATGAGAGTCCTACTAAGTGCACGTGGAATAAGTCGATTAAGATCTGTATAATGCTTTGCTCGGTTGGGTCTTGCTTTAAAGATATATACTTAACACAGCCAGACAGACTACCGTCTTTCTCTGATGCAGATTATAGGAAAAATTATAAATGTAACTCATCCATGAAGGATGTGTGTTTATTCTTGACCAATAGAAGGATGTCTTTATGTGCCAATGGAAATTAAAATTATGATCAAAAACTACGTTCATCGATGATGAACTGTGTGTATCTTCATCTTCTTAAACAATTAGCATCCAAGCAGCACAGAGTTAAGTGGTAAATATTGGTTATTTCCAGAAAATCCAGAATGGTCTTATTAAATTTAGATAAATGTTAATATGTGAAAGATTTATACATACATATATCCGCGTCAGCAAATACAGTCATGGAAAAAATAATAGAAACGACTTGTTTTGTTGGTAATGTTTAAATTTTCTTCGTTGAAATGCATTATTTTTTTAATGTTACATTTTTTATTTAAAGTATATTGAAGTACGCTTTCAATAATAGAGAAAAAAAAATTTGATTCAAAATTCAAATAACAAAAAATTAACTCAATTTATTTCCATTGGAAAAAAAAATAGAAACAATAGACTTAAAACTAATTAACACAATTTTTCTTAAACTTAAACAATAAAATATAATTTTTTTTTAATATTTTGTTGTGCCACCACGATTTTTTAGTACTTCGGTGCACCTGCGACCCATGGAGTCCACTAACTTGGCACAAGTGAAGGGCTCAATGGAGTACCACTCTTCCTGCACTTTTTCCCACAGCTCGTCTTTATTTTTGGATTTAAATCCACCAAGTCTCTTTTTTAATATTCCCCACAGATGCTCTATGGGATTTAAGTCCGGGGATTGTGACGGCCATTCCATTAGATGGACTTTGTTGTCCTTGAACCACTGTTTTGCGAGTCGGGATGAGTGTTTGGGGTCATTGTCCTGCATATACTCCCACACTAACGGCATATTTTCTTCGGCAAATGGCAACATTATATTTTTAAGGATATCAACGTAACCTGTGGCCGTCAAAACATCCTTAATCCAATAAATTGGTCCCACACCTGAAGCCGAAAAACATCCCCAAAGCATAATGTTGCCACCCGCCATGCTTAACGGTCTTTATCGTGTGTTTGGGATCGTATGCGGTGTTCTTGGGGCGCCTTACCTTTGGTTTTCCATCGGATCCAAATAAATTTATCTTTGTCTCATCTGACCACAAGATATTTTTCCAATTTGGCCGCATTGAATTCGCCTTCGCAGAAGTGATTCGATTTTTAATATTTTTTTGGCTGAGCAGTGGAACTTTCCTTGCAGAATGCGCCCTCAAGTCCATTCCTATAAGCCTATTTCTAATCGTCCGGCTTGTGACTGGAGCATTTAACTCCTTCCTAAGGTCCTCCGACGATAAAAATGGATTCCTTTTCGATTCTCGTACCAATAAGGCATCGAACCTTTTGGAGGTTGCCCGCTTTCTGCCGCGCTGCTCCTGTTGTTGTTCAAAATTAATGGCGGTAAATACTTTCTTTTTTGAACAATTCATTAGGCCTGCAATTTCCGCCATTGATTTGCCTTCATTTTTGAGATTTTTCATCAACTCTCGTTCTTCGTTTGAGCAATGTAACCCGCGGCCCATGCTGAAAGTGTTAATAACAATTAGAAAACAAATTTCGCGATAAATGCTATTTTGACCCTTTTGTTTTCTCAAATAACCAAATTAAATCACCTTATTTTAGATTTCAACACTTTTTATTCACGAATTTTTCTTAAACAAAAAAGCGTTTCTATTTTTTTTTCCAGCACAAACACGAGGTCGTTAAACAAATGACCATAAAGAATTATTTATTGCAACGAAATGTGCTTAAAAGTGATAGCATAATAAAGTACCGTTTTCGATCGATCATATACAGTGGGGCACATGAGTTAATATTTCCTGCAAAAACAATGATGTGGCTAGATCAGTAAAAATAAAATTCGTTTCTATTATTTTTTCCATCACTGTATATAAAAGAATTGAATTAAGAGAGAGGTTATGACTAATGAAATAAAATTGGTTGCCTTGGTGACCTAGAAAAGTTTAATGTAGTATGTAAGATCACATTAAAAAGTCATATTATTGATACATTTTACCATTTGAGTGATACACTTGAATTTTGTACAGGACTTTTGAGGAATTCCTGAGGATTTTCTTCTAAGTTATTATTTACTTTTGGATTTATAGATCATAGAAATTGGTTCTTAATCAGTTTAAATTAATTGCAACTACTGTAGTAAGAAGGGAAGTAATTTGAATTACTTTTTGCTCTAAATCTGAAATTGGAACTTCTTTAAATAGACCACCCCAGTCAATAACATCAAGTTGTGACTGTACCTTCTTTTAGCCCTATATTTGTCGCTTCTGGGTGCTTGCCCATAAATTCTACCATAATCAGGAGCTGTGATGATGTGACAGACCTTAAGTATTTATTTAGTATTCTTTTTGTTTAAAAATTTGTATGTTTTACCTACATTTTCGATATAACCAAATAACAAACAATAGGTTCAAGGGTCCATTGTGATACCACTAATGAGGTTACTCATGGGAGAGTAAGGAACTTAAACAAACCATTTTGTACTTTTAATAAAGTGTTTTGTGTCTATCGTTGCCAGTTCACTGGTGTTATCGAAGAAGTGACTACCGAGAAAGTCATTTCTTCTAACGGAGAGTGCTGGATATGTACATAGAAGGTGTTGGACTGTTTCCTCTACCTCCTCGTCCATGCAGATTCTACAGAAGTCATTTGTGTAGACCCCTAGCCTCAGGGCATGTCTACATATGAGGTAGTGTCCCGTTATTACTCCAATTATAGAGCTTATACTTTGTCTGCTCAGGGATATCAAGCCTTTTGACCGTTTTAAGTCTATGCTTGGACATATTTGCTTGGTTGTTTAGTACTTACTTTTTTATTTAGTTTTAAGACAGAGAAATAATATCCAATTAGGGAAAAAACACACAAAGTTCTATTTCAATTTATATTATTTTTTATTCGTTGAGAAATACACGTCCGACTCGTTCAGCTAACTCAGATAGACTGCCCGCGTCATCAGCTTGCTGATAACGACGAATATAAAGACAAAACATAGCATAGGATTACTACTACTTATAAGGTTCCCTACACCGGCAGCTGCTATTAATACAAACAAAATGATTTTTTTTTTAATTGTATTGCCTACAGTTGCTAGGCAGGTGGTACTCTGTGACCATCTAGCATTTGTTGATTCTAGAGCATATTGCTTGAGAAGATATTTGCATGTAGCAAGTGGTGTTCCTATGTTATGTTTTTGTCTAACATTAGGCAGAAGTGTTCCGTTTTTGGCGAGTTCATCTGCTTTGCAATTTTCCGGAATGTCTCTGTGGCCCGGCACCCAAATGAGGTGAATATTAAACTGTTCCGTCATCTCATTCAGAGATGATCAACAATCGTGGACAGTTGAGGATTTGTGGAGACAGGCGCGAGAGATTTAAGAGCGCCTTGGCTGTCCGAGAAGATTCGCATATCCTTGCAAGATATAACGTTTCCTTTAAGCCAGGATAGTGCTTCTTTAATCGCCATTACTTCTGCCTGGACTACATTGATTGGGAAGTCTATGATAGACTGAGATTCAGTTTTTCCGGATAGATACCACTTCAAACTCCGTGATCAGTCTTTGAACCGTCCGTATAGAAGTGTACCGCATCATCTTCTAGGGGTCTCTCTTCTTCCCCGGAGGATCTTGAAGGGATGGACACATGGAAGCTTTTACCGAATACCATTTTTGGGGTGGTATAATCTGAATGTGTCTAGAATAGTAGTATGTCCAGTATTGTTACTGTTCCATTGAGATGTGGCTCTAAGCCTCACACATGAGTTGGCTGCCACTATTTTGGAGAAGATGTCAAGTGGTGTTAGGTTTAAAAGCACTTCCAGTGCTGCGGTTGGTGTTGAGTGCTCCTGTGATGCACATACCTGCTGACCGCTGGACTTTGATGAACTTATTTAGATTTACCATCTTGTCCAGTGCGGTCCACCATACGACGGCTCCGTAAATGAGTATCGGCCTGATTACCGAAGTGTATAGCCAGTGCATTATTTTTGGGGAGAAGTCCCATTTTGATCCTATGGCCTTTTTACAAGTAAAAAGCGCTACAGTAGCCTTTTTTACTCTTTCATCAATATTTGCCTTCCAATTTAGTTTTTTGTCTAAAATGAGGCCTTAATATTTTGCTTGGTCGGAAAAGCTTAATGGTATTCCTTTAATCTTGGGTGGGCTAATCTGAGCAATTTTGTACCTTCTCGAAAAGAGTATTAGTTCTGTTTTATGTGGATTGACGTCCAATCCACATTGCTTAGCCCATTTAATTAGCCTGTTTAGGGCATTTTGTAGGAGTTCCGAGAGAACTTGGGGGTGCTTTCCAGATACGGATATTGCAACGTCGTCAGCATAGGCAATCACCTTGAAACCCTCTGCTGCCATAATGTAAGTAGGTCATTTACTACAATGTTCCATAAAAGAGGCGAAAGGACCCCACGTTTTGGAGTTCTTCGATTCACCGATCCTATGGTAGTAAAACTTCTAATGCTAGAAGTTATTGTCCTGCTTTTGAGCATGAGACTTATAAGATCTATGAGTGATTTATCTAATTTCAGCTTATCCATTGCTGTTGTGATCGCCTGGTAACTGACGTTGTTGAAAGCTCCTTCAATATCTAGGAACGCTACGAGGTTATATTCTTTGTTTTCGAGGGAATGTTCGTACCAGCGAGTGAAGTGCTGATTCTACTGATTTTCCCTTAGAGTAAGCATGTTGAGCTGTGGAAATGAGACATGGTTTTAAGTTATGTCTGATGTAAATTTCAATCAACCTTTCCAAGGTTTTAAGAAAGAAGGATGATAGGGTGATTAGTCGTAGATCTTTGGAGTTAACGTGGGAGGGTTTCGCTGCTTTAGGAATGAAGACTACTTTTGCCATTCTCCAGGCTTTTGGAATATATCTCAACCTTAAACAGCTTGTCAGAATGATTTCCAATTGTTAAATGATCATGTCTGAGCATTTGTGTAGTTCGGCCGGAATGATTCCGTCTGGTCCTGGAGATTTATATGGATCAAAGCTGTCTATGGCCCATTGCAGTTTTTGCCGCGTTATTTTATCAACTAAATCGCTTGTAGAAGCTTGAGACTCTGATGTTAAGTCGTTGAGTATGTTAGAGCTATCTGAAAAGTGGGTGTTTAATAACAGTTTAAGAGATTCTTCATCTGTGATAGTATACGTGTCTGCTTCTGTCTTTAAAGCACTGGGTATTGTTGGACTTTTTGAGAGAATTTTCCTGAGTCTTGAGGCTTCTGAAGTACTTTCTATTTTACCACAAAAGTTTTTTCAAAAAGACCTCTTACTCTTCCTTAATTCTTCTTTATATTGCTTTAGAGCTTGATTGTATAAGTCCCAGTCAGAAGGAGATCTACTGTACTTAGATCTATTGAAGAGTTTGCTACAGCTCTTTCTGAATAGTTCTAGTTCCTTACGCCACCAATGAGGTTTCTTTTTACCCTTTAAAATGGCTACAGGGCATCAAGTTCTCATTGAATCGGTGAGATGATTCACAGAAAGGTCTAGTTCATCTTTACTGGAAGAGCTTTTAAGAAGGTTGTGATCAAGCAGTTGTGCTAGTACCTCCCTAATTATCCACCAGGGGCCCTTTTTAACGTTTTTGAAAAATTAAATGTGTTCATTTTCCAATCGCAATTAAGAAATCTTAAACCCAAAAGCGTTAAACCCACATAACCCAATTTGTAATTAATCCAAAAACCATGAACTTCAAGCTCCGTCAGACTATTTCTTTTTGATTATTTAAAACTCTAAAAATTAAAATTAACAAATTATGTAGTAATTAGGATAAATTACATTGAATGAGTATAAGTATACATTATAAACAAGACTTATTAAACAACATTTTTTTCTCAATTTCATTTTTACAAAATCTTGAATCAAGTCATTGAACTCAATCGATCTTAATAATGCGGATTCGATTGCTAAACGAGTTAGAGATGATAATCTTTCATCCAACATCGAAGATCGGTACACATTTTTTTATTCTTTTAAGTACTGAGAAAGATCCTTCTGTTTCACAATTAGCTGTAGTTATTGTTACGAATATTCTAAGGGCTATATAAACATTTTTAAAAACGTCAATCATTTGTTTTTCCACAATCCAGTTAAGTATTTCAAATGATGAAATAAGTTCACTTTTTCTTTTTTAACTTGAAAAGAAAACACTTCTGACTGTAATTTCATCGTTTGAATAAGCTGCTCTAGTACGTAAGTTAATTCAATTTCTAAATCTTTATGATAAATTTTGACTAAATTTTTTGCTTTTATTTTTACTTCATTTTCACTCATACTTAAAATATTGCAAAAAAGTCCTAAGGTATCAATGAGATACTAGCGTTTTTGGGGTATATAGCTTTCGAGTTTGGATTTTGTGGTTTCAACTAATTTTGGGTTTTATTTTTGAGATTTATTAGATTGTACAGTTTTAATATCGCGGTTTTACGGTTTTAATTTTTTAATGGGATGGGACCCTCGGTTTCTCGGGGCTCGGGGCTGCAGTCCCCCTAGCTCTTCTATTAATCCGGGCCTGAGTAAAACCCATTCAACAACCACCATAGAAAAAACTGGCATACCAATTGCTGTATGTAAACTATTGGTAATACAGGAAGATATGAAGAAGGGAAACGCCAGGTGGACAAATATCACCACATGTCAGGTCACAAAAACATCTGGCCTACACTAGAATTAAAGCAATCAAGCTGCTTGCTATTTATATGCAGATCGCTTGTAAGCTCGATAATAGGTGCCATAACCAAACACTGACTAATAGAAAAGCGGCTAGGCGTATTCTCAAATATTTTTTGCAGCTCAAGATTTTAAGAATTGCCCAGAAGAATTCTTCTATAACGATCTAAATCATATTAACATAATCATCCTCTCCCGTTTCGTAAGGGACTCATAGATGTTTCATAGAGCTTAGAAGAAAGCCTCAAGATTTATGTGGTATCACAATTGGCCAATAAACTGGTCTAAGTATGTCCTTCTCCATCATGGACCTAACCTATCCTTACCTCATCAGTATTTTTCAAAAATGCTACTTAAATTGGTATAAAGTAGTTTTCAACTAAAAATCTCCGGAACAGATATTGAAATAAAACTTATTTTGTCATTTGCAAAAAAAAAATCTGCTAACTTTTATTTAACTTTTTTTTTGAAAAATTCATTTGAAAACTTTTATTTTACAAATCAGGAAATCCTACAAAAACAACAAAAAACTTATAAGAAATAGTTTTCGACTCTAATATTAGGAGAACAAATATAAAATATAATTAGTCCTCGTTTTTCTGTGTCAGTTGAAAACACTGAAATTTAAGAAGATTTACAAGAAGTTTCATACCTTCAGAATGGAATCAAAAATACAATTTTTGTATTTTTGTCATGAGAATTTATTTGTATTTGAAAACTACTAACTCGCAGTCGTAAGATATTTTAAGCTCTTGAAATTATGACAGACTATCTTTAAGCCTATCATAAACCATACTTTTTAGGTATTGGGAAAAAAAGACAGAAAAGTGCGTATACGCCTGAGTGCTCTAATAAATTTGATCAATTTCCATTACCACACCTTAAAATTTCGACGGGGATGTAGCTCAGATGGTAGAGCGCTCGCTTAGCATGTGAGAGGTACGGGGATCGATGCCCCGCATCTCCAGTTTCTTTTTTTCTGAATATAGAAATAATTACTAATGGTGACTGTGGGAATCACTAAGTTCTCTTGGCGAGTTATCTGAGTAAAAGAAAAAAAAATGATAATGATCAGTTCTTCTTACTGTACTAAAAACAGATAATTTTAGAGTCTTTAACAAAAAGAAGAAAATATTTTTAAATCAAGCTTCTTATTATATGCAAAATATTGTTGTTAATTTTTATCAATTTTTTTTAGAAAGATCCAATAGACAATTTTATGTAAAAAACATTAAAAAAATTCTAAAAACTCATAAGAAATGGTTTTCAACTTAAGTATTATGAGAAAAACTTTGTTCAAAACTAAAAAATAGAAAAGCTCTCTAAGATGTCAATTTTTATCGTCAAGCTCTGAGTTCCTAAAGAAGGTGTTATTAATTTATAAGACAATTATGTTTATGCATATGTTAGTTAAATAAAAGTATTTTAAAATCCAGCTAAAAGCCCTGGTAGCTATCATTTAATAAATAATCCCCTTCATATATATTTTTCCTGAAGTAAGTCCCCCTTTCTGGGTTCTCACCCAAAACAACTTTTAACCAATCACTTGTCAAAAAGAAAGAAATTGTAGACTTTTCGAATTGTATTTTTATTGAATATGCATTAATAATGTACCTACTTACTTACTCAAGGTGGCGCTACAGTTCCTCTACTGGGGCTCAACCAACATGTGTCTCCTGCCAGCTCGGTCCCTAGCTAGCTGTCTCTAGTTTCGCACGCAAAGTTGGTTGAAGTTCTTTTCCACCAGCGTGCGTCACCTTAGTCGAATTCTTCCTCTACTGCGGCGTAGTCTCTCGATTCGAAGACCTTCTGACGCAAGCAGCCATCTAAGTCGGTGGACTTTTATTCTTTTAACAAGGTCAGTACCGCTGTACAGCCCGTTCAATTCGTTGTATCTTCTTTTTCACTGTCTATTTATGCAGATGGGACCAAACATCACCCAAAGCGTCTTATTCTCAACTTTCTTTGGTTGGGTCCTGACCTCAGCGCCTTAAATGAGAACCAAGACGATGAGTGTCTTATAGATGGTGGTTTAAGTTGCACAAGAGAGGACGTTACTAGTCAATTCCCTTCTAAGTCCAAAGAAGCAGCGATTTATAAGAATTATTCTCCATTTGAATTCAGTGCTGGTGTCGTTGGCAAAAATTTACAATTTTGGACGTATTTTTAAGTATAGAGATTCATGTTTAATGCTTTAACGAACTCTGTTCTGCCCTCCCATGTTAATATTCAAAAATTTAAAATCAATGTGCACCGGTGTCTCCTCTTAGATCCTTCCTTATTTTCCTAACATTCGCACTGTTTTAAACGTAAACATGAAAAAGGTATTAACAACTCCTTGTAAACCTGAACATTAAAAAAAAACTACCTTTAAACAATAGCTGTCCATGGTTACGTTTTTTCCAGGTCGTTGTCGTTCTTTGCTTTTTTAATACTTGGTCTTGCCCTCAATAACCACTAAAACCATTTTCCGTCGCGCACTGTTCAAACCTACGATAATGTTACACATCGATCTTATGTCAATAATTGGATGTACCTTTATTAAATTGTTGAAGGTTGAGTTTTACACAATTCTTTTCAAAACGATGTTGAAGAAGTCGCATGACAGTGTATAATTGCTTTGTCTAAAACCTTTTTTGACATCAAATGCATCGGTGAGATATATTCCAACCTTGAAACAGCAGCGTGCATTCTCCATCTTTATTCTACACAGACGGATAAGTTTGACAGGGATGTCAAAACTAGACATTGCTCCGTAGAGCTCTTCCCTATAGAAGCTGTCATAAGCGGCTGTAAGATCGATAAAGAGATGCTGGTTATCGATTTGTGTTTTTTTTTCCAAAATCTGCCGTAATGTGAATATTTGGTCAATGGTGGACTTTCTTGGCCTGAAGCCACACAGGTTGTTGACGAACGGCTTCAGAAGTCCACATAATACGACAGAAAGGATCTTATACGCTTTATTCAGGAGACTGATGTCCCTGTAGTTGGCGCAGCTCAAACAGTCTCCTTTCTTGAATGTTGGTCAAATTATTCTGAGATGCCACTCGTCGGGCATGCTTTCTTCCGTCCATATTCTGCGGATAAGTTGATGCATGCCTATTGCACCAAGCTATAGCCTGTTGCTTAAAATAATTCGTGTCAGCTCCAGCAGCTTTGTTAGACTTTAGTTTCGATATTGCTATCTTCACTTCGTCAAGGTCGGGTACCCGAAATTGTTGTTCTTCGTCGTCTAGGTTGATTGGTTCTATCTCCTTCAGAGCGGAGTACGATTTTTCATTGCTGTTATATAATTTGGAGAAGTGGTCTTTCCATATTCTCAGCATACATTCGGTTTTACTTCGGTCTTCCCTTAATCGTCCTTACAGGCTTAGGTTCGTGGCTGGTACCCTTGAGATTTTTTGTTAGCTTTTGATAAAAATTACGAACCCCATTCTTGTTAAGACATTAGTCTATTTTCTCGATCACGCACTCCTCATGCTCTCTTTTCTCCATCTAAGAAGCCGTTTCTCTCTCCTCTTCTGCTCCTAGAGCTCGCGAGCATCTGTGATCCTTTTCTGCAGAACTGTTTTGTATGCCTGTATGCTTAATTGCAGCATCTTTGATGGCTGCAAGGCAATGTTGCCACTTGTTTATGCTTAATGCAGGCAGCATATGACTTCTTAAGAGGTTATTAAAGACCCGATTGCAAAATTATATAACAGTCCCTTGTGATTGTAACAGTCTAAGGTCGAATCTTCTCACAGTACTTCCTTGTTTTAGCTTGGATCTTCTCATCCTAACTTGGTGTTTAAATCTCCTAGGAACATTTTATTGTAATAGCCTGGGCACTGCTCATATGTCTTGTACAAGAGCTCGAACAATATGTCTTTGGTGTCTTCATCTTTCTCCTCTGTTGGGGCATGCGCGCATATGAGGCTTATGTTGGCGAATTTAGCGTTGATATGGATTGTCGTGATGCACTTGCTCGCACTGTTGAAACTCGAGACTTTTTGTCTGAGACTAGTTCCAACAAAACAAATCCACACCCCAATGGACGATTTCTTTGTTCTTGGTAGCAGTCTTGGTGGTATAGATCGCAGTCTTTTAGTTTTCGTTTGGCGGGTCCATCCCTTCTTGGATGGCGGTAATATCTGCCTTGCAGCAGTTTAGGGCTTTCACTAATTGTTTGGCTGCTCGTGGTCTGTTAATGAACCTAAAATTCCACGTTGTCCTTATTACGTTTGCGTGGGTTGTCAACAGTAAATCCGTCCGTATCCAAGGCTTGTTAGGATACTTTAAGATAGTAGAGAACACACCTCAACGGTGAAAACCCCTAATTTGGAGGGCCACATCCTTAGTATAACTCCAAGGACGCGGAGCCGGATATACCGCTCCTTATAGGCATGTGCTCAGAATTTGTCGTAGAAGCCCTATAAAGTGTTCACTAAGTTGTTCAACCTTAATGGAACTGTAGACGCAACCGTTGATTTCATAGTGGGAATTCCTCTGCTGCCGTCTGGATAAGAAGAGGTGCCATTTTTTGGTTTTTACAGCCTGAAAAAACTGCATAATTGCAAGAAAAAATGAGACTAACTCCAGAGATCTTACTATTTTTAATGCTTAGTCAATTTTGAATAGCTTTAAAAGGTTATGTTAGTACTAAAAATAATTCATATGACATCCGACATTGGATTTCTCAAACTGTAATTTAACTTAAATTAATTATAATAAAATATATAAAATTATAAATTAATTCTTTTTCTCCCTGCCTACAAATAATGTATGATATGTCCTCTTGTCTTAATAATACAAATACAAAATATCTCCATGAATCAATTTCAATGACAGCTTCCTCACTTGGTTAATAATGTCACTTCATTAAGTAGTTACATTATTTTTATCTCAATTGATATATAGACCTCCTCATTCAGTTTCCACCACCTACTCACTATTATAAGGAAACAGAAAAAGACACACACCTACTCCGGTCTTATTTCTTTTATTTTTCATAAATATCTTTATTCCACATTTTAGAAGCTGAACAGAACAGGTGTAATTGGAATGTCACAAGTGTGCCATGATAAATGGTTACAACTCAACTCTTGGATTCGTGAAAGTCTATCTTACGAGTATAGCGAGTTACCAACCTACTCTAGAAAAGATAGGATTGTTTCGCAAATTTATTCAATTATGTAAATTATTAAGGCGACGACGACGCGACGATAACGATGACGGGTATGTCGTGGCTGATGCGGTGTTCTTGTCCGCATTAGTAACCAGAAAGTTATTTGACTTAATGGACTGTTAAATTCACAACTCATTGAACTTTGAGCGGTCTCGTATTCGCATTTATCGAATGAGACACTTTGCATCGCGTCGCCATCCGTTAACTGCGGCCATCAGTGATCATCATCATCATCAACCAAAGTCTTCTATCCCGGGAGGATTCAAATAGATTCCGAAGGCTTGTTAATTTATACCCGTTTTGTTTTGGTTGTAATATTAAGAACGGAAAATTGCACACTAGGTCGGCTTAAACGGCATGTAATCAATGGACATAAACGATTTACTTTAAACACTAACCTCACTCTGTCTTTCTATCCGTCGGCGTTGGCATCGCGTCGCGTTTGCCTTGCGACTCGTCAGTTATAGTCAGTCTTGGGTCTGCTACTTCTAAAGAAGTGCTCAGTGATTTTGGATGAACGCGCGCGTACATCCTATCTCATTATGTTTGATTTAAAACGTTCGGTTCCTTAACCGGGTATTTTAACTCGAAATAGTTATGAAATACTTTTTATTTTACTCTGACGAACATAAGGTTTTGTCTCGTAATAATAATCATTTTTATGTGAAAAGTGGTATCAGACTTCAGTGAGACCTTTTGTGCCCCACAATCCACACTCTCACTGACTGACTTACTAAAGCTGTAAATTCTCTAGCTATATGATTCTTCAAACTTCAAAACCATCTCGATCGATGTTTTGCGAGGGCGGGCGGCTTTCCGGTAAACATCAGGTTGAATGTTACTCCTGATGACGATAATACTGGTACTGGATGATGATGATGATGGTTATGGTATTGCAACCATTGCGAACCTTTAAGAAGCGAAGGAGTTCATGTTCGATGAGGGTATTTAATCGAATATCTCTTACACGCCAAGGAATGCTGTTGATTCAGCGGTGGAGCGACCAGCGGGTTAGTTGAGGAGGTAAACGAAGGATGCAAGTTGTGTGAGTGCCAGAGTGTGCTTCGCTTTCGTTCCGTTTCGTTTCGGTACAAAACGTTTATCATCATTAGATCCAATTTAAAGACGGGTTATCATTTTGATTATGTTGTGTGAAAACAAATTACGTTCGGCCTTTTTAACTCACCTCTTCTCTTTGAAACATAGGCAAAAACAGGCAAATGCTTTTTAGTCTTCATCCGTCGCTCGTCGTCGTTGAAATATGTTTCTACTAGACATACTTCCCCTCTTCAGAATATACCGTCCCCTTCCCCTAATCAATCCTTTTCAATTTTCTTCTTGATAGTCTATTATTGATCATTGTGCGGTGAGCGCGCGGACAAGGTTGAAGGTTATTTTCGTTTTAACGCAGGTGCTAAAATGAAAATGAAAAAATCTCTATTTGATTCGCAGCAATGGAAATAGTTAAGCAGGAGCGTATCAGCATTTTTTTTTAAAGGGGCAAATGTTAGTGTCATTAAAAGAATTTAAATGTAATACTTATCTAAGATCAGTAGTACCCGTGGCATGATGGTAAGTGCGTTGGACTGTCATGCAAGGGTCTTGGGTTCAATCCCTGCCTGTGCCACCTAAATTTAAAAAAAAATAATTTTCGCGGGTACTGCCTCTTGTGAGGAATTGACAAATCCTTCAAGAGTAATTCTTGTCATGAAAAAGTGCCTTCTCAAATTAGACGTTCGGATGTAGGTCCCTTCCATTCCTGACAACAGTACTCGCACACAGGAATGGTTGAGAGTTGTAAGTCTCTAGGCCCTGGTTCCCAACGGACTGTTGCGCCACCCAATTTATTTATTTTTACTAATCTAAACCGAAATGTATTCTTACCTGTTACAAAGTGTTTTCCAATAAGCTCTTGGTAACTTTAAAATCCGATAACGTACGTTGCTTCAGATGGCCCACCGGCCTTCAGTTCTTGAGCCAGCTTGATGATGGTAGTAAGCCAAGATCCCTATGCAAAATACGCCATAATGTGGTCTGATCGATACCAAAAATCGTTGTCTTCCTGAGTTTGGGAAGGATTCAAGAGCAGATACCGGTGCACATTAGTCTTCAAGTTCTGAATATAAAAATGGGACGGAAAACAGATTTAGCCAAAGAATTCCAAATTCTCGACTCTATACTTGACAAAACGTCCAAAATTGAGCTCAATGGAAACCTAATGAGCATTCCTAGAAGTGAAACTGCAAGTATTACGGATGACTTTTCATAGATTGGAATGCAACTGGTTTATTCGGCAGAACTTTTTTGGTAAAAATAACGGTAGAACACCGAAATTCATGAAACATTGCAGTAGTTTTTGAGTAGTGTAATTGTTTTGGTTATTTTTCTATCGTCTACCATATTCAGAGCTCTTCTTTTGATCATATCAAAAAGACTGCCATGTAAGTGATTTATATCTAAAATTTAGACAATTGAAGGCTTTGTAAATTAAAACAAGATTAGAAAGGGTGACAAATTTCTTGCACCGTCGAGTCTGGGAAATCCTAAGAGCTAGCAGCATTTTTGGCAATATCGAATATAGAGTGTTGAAAGTTGATTAGAATTAGAAAGAGAGTCGGAGACAAAACGTAGTCTTGGGGAATACCAGAATTTATTTTATAAATTTCAGACTCGAAACCATCCAATACATGTATTGAATGGTTTGAAAGGTGGTTTTTAATCCAAAGAAGAAGAGATTCGTAAGTACCGAAAGCACTCATTTTCGATAAGAGAGCTTCGTGCCAAACTTTATCAAATGCTTTTAAAATATCAAGTGCAATAATATATCTTTCTCCAAAACGACGTAAAGACGTGTTCCACCATTTGGTTAGATAAACCATAAAATCTCCGTGGACCTATTGCTTCGAAAGCCGTACTGCCCGGTGATTAAAAAGCTTTGCTTCTTCGAGAAATTATTTAAGCTGATACTTAATCAGCGTTCCAATACTTTGGAAAGAAGAAACGTTTCTTCTAAATGGATGTTCATGTTATTTTATTGATAAAATGTTAGACCAAGATATTTATAGTGTTCCTCTATCTCAAGTTCATATCTCTACATATAATTTTCTTTTCTCAGACTCTTTCCCCTGCCAAAGACTATTATGTGAAATTTACTGTGGGGTTCCACATTTTGCAGTATTCTTCAAGTTTCATGATCATCATCTTGAGCTTTATTGGTATATCCGCTTAAAGAAAAATGTCATCTGAATCAAAACTTTGATAAGCAGATTTAGTAAAGGTTTTTGACATACTGCTTTCATCAAAGACTTTTAGTATTTTGTTTAGCGTTTTTGTTTAGCGTTTTCAACATCCTGGTAAGTATTCCCATAGCAAGTAGTTTAAGAAAACATTAAATCTCGATCTACTGATCTACGCTACCGAACCCTGCTTTAAAATATACAATATATGTTGTCCGGCTGCAAGTACAGCAGCGCTTTAACTCCTCCTGGAGCATAGGGCAGCAACAAGATCCTACTCCCTTTTCCGATTCACCGCAACTGACCTCAGCTGTGGCCACGATTAAATACCTTGAGACCGAGCCGCCTTCAAAATGATGATCTCCAAGTTGTCTTTGGTCTTCCATATTTTTCCCTGTGGATTCCATTGGACCGATTGTTTTGCTTTATTTTCGTTCTATTCAGTGTATGGCCAACCCAACGCCATTTCCGTTGCATGATGTCTGCTTCCAATTTTTTCTCTCCGGCCCTATTCCACAGCTCAACGTTAGAAATGGTTTGCGGCCACCGGATCTTCAGAATAGAGCTCAGACAACGGTTAGTGAAAGCTTGTAGTCTGCTAGAGATGTTAGCAGAGCATTTCCATGTTTCAGAAGCATATAACAGCACTGATTTGACGTTGGATTCGAAGAGTTTCAGCTTGGTGCGTAGCGATATTTTGCTAGAGTTCCACACAGGAGAAAGGATTCCAAATAAACTACGGGCTTTGTTTATTCTTCTCTTAACATCCAGGTCCGTTTCGCCATAGAGAGCTATAAAACTTCCCAGATAATTAAACTGCTCGACCTCCTCTATGGTCCACTGCCTTATAGCATAACTTGTGCGCTTTGGTGATAATGATACATCTGATTTAAGCCTGCTGTGTTGATAGCCATGACACATAAATCGTCAGCATAATCTTTGTGGCTAAGCTTGTCAAACAGACTCCATTTTATACCGTTTCTTTCATTTGTACCCACCGTGGCAGTCATCTCATCGTCAATCGCCAGCAGAAACAGAATTGGTGACAAGGCATATCCTTGTCTCACTCCTTGATGCACATAAAAGGAGTCGGAAAGCTGTCCATTGTGCAACACAAAACTTCTTGCGTTGTTGTACGATTTATTAATAGCAGCGACAATATTCTCAGAGATTTCTCACGCAATAAGCGATCTCCAGATGCATTCACGATTGACCCGATCAAACGCCATCTCAAAATCTACAAACATTAGGTACAGCGGTGAGTATGATTCGCAAGGTGTTGATGTGGTCGACGTTCGATTCCCCGCTTATTGGCTATTGAGGGTAGACTTGATCCTGGACTTAAACCTCTTGAGAATAATAGTTGCCATTAACTTCGGAAAATCGGACAGAACTGTGATACCGGCAGTTATTCACAGTTATTACATGTTTTTAAGATTTCCTTTCTTTACATATACAAAGTAGGCAATTATGTTTATACATTGTAAACGATTGATATTAATGATAGTACTAAGGCTGAAAACTATGTCCCCAGAAGAATAACATGTATGTCATTTTTAACAACACAGTTCGTCAGTCATTTAAACAGGATACTTTCAAAAACCTTGCGGACAATATTTAGTCAGTGAAATTTCCTTTTAGTTTTCAGCCAAGTTTCGGCCACCTTTCTGTAAAAACTGGTAGAATAACAGCTGATTCGAAACTTAGTTTAATATTTTCTTCGTTACGTTTCGCTTTCTTGAGCAAAATTAACTTTGTTAGTGTCTAGCGACTAAGAAGTCGGCTTCTCTTTCTAAACACTTATTCCGGTGACTCTTAATTTAAGTAAGTTTTTCAAAATGTTGATAACCTCATAGTTGTATTTCAATTTGACAAACATTGTTTAAAATTGTTTTTGCTTTAAGTTAGACGCACTGATTCAACCCTATTTTCTGAGACTCTGGGAAGATTTTGGCAAAGTTCTTTGGCTTGTTTAATTGGATTAAAAGTTGCTTAGCTTGGCAAGTGAACAATGATATTCTCTAAGTTGGTCTTCTGCATCGTGCGTTCGATCTGCATCTCAATATAAGCACATCTTCCAACAGTCTCGGCCAGTTTTTGTTCAAGTAGCTGTTGTTTCTCACTAAAAAAATTTTGCCAGCTACCCCGTCCATATATATTTTTGTAACCAAATGTTGAAGATGAATAGCTAACTTGGCATCTAGAAGTCGGCTCAAGTCGTCAATGGACATATTACTGACCATCTTTGTGACTTTAAAGTCAATGGCCTGGCCGGGTTATTCTTGTATCATACTTTTCAAAGTCTGGAGGTTGTTTTGATAGCATAGGTCTTAGCTGATATTTTTCTTGTTCGATTCTTGTTTATTTTACCTTGCTGAACCTTTATTTCTTTTAGTACTCGTGGTATGATGGTTAGTGTTATGCCACCTTAAGTTTTTTTCAAGGGTACTGCCTCTTGCAAGAAATTGACAAATTCTCCAAGAGTAATTCTTGTCATGAAAAGTGCTTTCGCAAATTTGCCGTTCGGATTCGGCCTAGAACTGAAGGTCCTTTCCATCCCCGACAACAATACTCGCACACAGGAATGGTTGTGAGTTGTCAGTCACTAGGCCCTAGTTCTCAAACGGACTGTTGTGCCACCCAATTTATTTGTATTTACCTTTATTTCCATAGCTGTCGCATTTATTTAAACAACAACCAGTCATTCATTGAGTTTCCGTCATTTTCATCACCGGCTTGATCGGCTTGAGCAAAGTTTAACATTACTGTTCCTCGTTTAAAGCTGTTGTACGTCACTTAGACCTTGACATCTTTATTCTTCTTATTTTTTCTTCGATGCAATGTCATTTCTAACCTATTCAACCACGATGACGTTCTTCTAGCGGAAGATTCCGAAATGTTAATTTGTGAGGGGTCTTTCAGCCACAAAACAGGATTTCTTTTAATAAAAGTACAAATTTAACAAAGTTGCTATAAATAAATTAATTTCAATTCTTGTTGACAGAGTAAGTTTCAATCAATGTACAATCATTGGACTCAATTCCCATGCATGCGTCTTTGCACCCGCACCTGCTCTCTAGGTTATAGATACTTTAATGCTTAAAGATACTATACCTAGTACATTTATCTACTTGTTTGTACTATTATTAAGTATAATAGATTTTCTTTTGTTTAACAATATGGAAACCACAACAGAGTTGTTAAGCTTATGTTGTTGTTAATGATGCGGTATCTTGCGGTGAATATAATTTTATTAAACTTTTTTTTTTTGTTTAAATAATTCTTACTTGTATGTTTGTTATATTACACTATTGATGGTGAATGTATAATTCTATTGAACTTTACGTCAATTTTATAAAATAAATTTCATTGTAATATAGTTAACTAATAATAAGATACATTGAGGGATAATAACACAACATCATCGGTTGTAAATCATTCAGTTGCGACTTACGAGATATGGTGACCTAATTTGTTTTTTGAACTTGAATTTAAGAAAAATAAAAGTTAAAAGAATACCGTTCTTGGAAAAGGATAATAAGTTCCGTGTATGTAAAAATAGCTACAATATTTATCAACATCTGCGGTTAGTGGGCGTTAGTTACATGGGAAGTTTACAGATGAAAAATTGAAGTACAAGCAGCTGTAAGAGATTATTATCATTCTATTAAAGAAACATCAGTACAGTGGTTTTTGAAGTTGAAAATTGTGTTTTGCTATTTGCTCATGTGAGCTATCCCACTAGATCCATCATCAGGTCCTCTAACCCGGTAAGGGGCATAGGGCGTCAACAAAACGTCTGTATCCTTCTCGATCTGCAGCTAGATACCTTAACTGTGGCCACGTCTTTCTCTGGGAGTTAGCTTCCGATAGCATTGTAGATTTCGATGTTGTTCTTGGTCTTCCAACCCGCCGTGACCCCTGAGAATTCCATTCGAAGGACTGCTTCGCAATATCATCGTTCGGTTTCCTCAGTGTGTGCCCAATACATTGCCATATGCGCTTTCTGATGTCGATATCCAGCGCCTCTGACCTGTCCTACTCCGCAATTCCTGGTTAGATATTGTTTGTGGCCGGCGAATTTTAAGGATGTGACGCAGACATCGGTTCACAAAAGCCTGCGATTTTCTCGAGCATAATAGCACGGATTTCTCATTGGATTCGAAGAATCTCAGTTTAGTGCGTAAGGAGACTTGACTGAATTTCCAAATTTGTGACAGAGCACCAAAGGCAATGCGAGCTTTATTTATTCTGCTTTTTACGTCCAGATCCGTACCACCATTTGCTGATACAATACTTCCAAGATAAATAAATTATTCGTGTTGGGGGGCCTGTTAGCATTATTTTCATCTTTTTGCTATTTATTTTAAGACCGCACGGTTCTCCTTTCACCCGTAAAGTTTGACACATCTCGTTCAGGCCACTAATGTTATTTGTCATGAGACATATGTCGTTGGCATAGTCTAAATTACTAAGCCTTTCAAACGTTCTCCATTGAATACCTTGCCTCTCAGTTGTACCGATGTTGGCCGTCAGAACATCATCTATCGCCAGCAGGAAAAGAATTGGCGATAAAACATCCCCTTGTCTCACACCCTGACGCACTTCGAAAGAGTCGGATAGCTGCCCATTATCCAACACGAAACACCTTGCATTCTTGTAGGACTCCTTTGTAATGGCAAACATTTTTGGCGGAATTCCTCTCACAAGAAGTGATCTCCATATACATTCTCGTTTAACTCGGATCAGCTTTCAGGAATTCTGCTGGTACTCCGTCAAGCCCGGCTGCTTAGTTGTATTTGAGGATGTTAATCGCTGTTTCAATTTCCGCTACTGAAGGGGGTTCGATGTCAATACCCCTGCAGGATCTGCGCATCTCGTTAAGTTGGGGCACTTCTGCACTCGGGTCCTCATTTAATAGGGCACAAAAGTGATCCACTTGCGAAGTTGATCTTCCAATACCAATAGTTTCCTATCCACATCCATTACTGGATGATTGTTGTGTCTTTTTTCCCGACAACTTCTTTGGCTATTTAGTACTATTCTCGGATATCTCATCTTCTTGCAGCAAAAAAAAAAACAAATGGGGTGGCTCAACAGTCCGTTGTGAACCAGGGCCTAGTGACTTACAACTCTCAACCATTCCTGTGTGCGAGTGATGTTGTCAGGAATGGAAGGGTCCTACAATTTTAGGCCGAATCCGAACGGCTAGTTTGAGAAAGCACTTTTTCATGACAAGAATTACTCTTGAAGGGTTTGTCAATTCCTCGCAAGAGGCAGTACCCTCGAAAAATTATTTTTTTTTAAATTAAGGTGGCACAGGCAGGGATTGAACCCTAGACCCCTTGCATGACAGTCCAACGCACTAACCATCATGCCACGGGTACTAAATCTCCTTCCAGCGTTTTTAGTATTATCAGCGAGTCCATCTATCCTCACCCTGCTGTCACGTCTCACACATCGATAGACCATCTTGTCTGCTATCCGATATTCGTTTCGCAATTCAGCCTTTCGTTGAGAGTATGTCTAGGCGTTTATTTGCAGCTTCAACGATTTACAAAGCTCGATTTTTTCCCCAGGTGTCTTGGGATATCCAAGAGTCACTAACTCTCGCACGCCTAGGTACAGTCTCGGATCCAACCTCCATAAAAACACTTTTAATTTCACCCTACATCTCGTCAACGAAGCTCTGTAGTTAAGGGTGTTGATATAGCTACGACTTATGTTGGGATCCACTAGAACCACCCGAGCGTAATTTTTGTCCCAATAAAAGCTTCGAAGTAATTTGCATACAGGTCATGATTGTAGCGTCTTCGGAATTGTTCTTCCCCTCACAAGAGGCCAACAATTCTCTTCAAAATCTTGAACGCTTCTAAGAGTTTGGAATGCCTTTTACTCAGCACCCAAGTGTTGGATCCATTTGTGAGTTATGGCAGAGTCATCGTCCTTTACATCCTCAGCTTAGAAGTTATGGTTAGGTTTCTGGATTTAAAGAGCTTTGACAGACTGAAGTTCTATTGCTCCCTCCACATTCCTTAATCCAGAACAATCGGTCACTATCTCTGAAGTTTGTTTGGTGGTTTTTAGTTTAAAGTTGAAGTTTGAAATGCTTTTTCTGAGCAAATTTAGTCTAAGTTGGTATTTTTATTGATCTAAATTTATAACTTTTTCTAAGAATTACAAGCACTAAAGGAATTGAGACATTATGCCTTCTATTTTTTTGTTCGAATATAATCTCACTCGCTTAACTAGTTAAGTTTCATAATTTTAAAATAAAATGCAAACCATTTAAGTTGTGTCCAAAACTTTATTTAAGTACAATCAAAGCATTTATGAATGAAACTTGATTTCGGGGCATTTTTAGTGTGAGATTCGTTGGACTTTCTTTTCGGTGACTTGGCCTATTTTTTGTTGTTCAATGTCTTTTGAATGTTGGCGTAGTCTTAAGGTGTCAAAATGCACGAATGAGGCTGCGAATTAACTGGCCCATTGATGCGTGAGGATGAGATAACACGCTTCTTTAACTTACCCTTCAATAAATCGATTGAAAAGTGTGCCAATTCCATATCTTCTAATTCTTCTGGCCAAAAATAATCGGGCGATAACGCTGTTCATTCACAGTAACAGTAAAAGATCGTTATTGAGAGAATTCTGACAGAAAATTGGAGTTATATAGGTGTTAAAGAATTAACCAAATTTCCCTAAAATATTTTTAAATCTTGCAGCCGTTGTTTGTTCGTGTAGGTACGTAACCATTATGAAAATATTGAGTTTACTGAAAGTGACAGTTCTATGATTAATAAAAGGAAGTGTACACAAGTTAAATTCAAACTGTCAAGTTCCCATTGGAAAAGAGGTAATAAATAAAATTTGTAAATCATTTTTGAACAGTTGAATACGTATTTTTAGAAATTATTTCAATAAAACTCTTGAATTTGGAATTGTTTTTGAACTTCTTTTGACTGATACTCGTTCACAAGAAATAATACTTTTAATACGGTGAGCATCACGCATTTGTCCGATAGGAATATATCCGTATTTTCGTATTCTTTCGAAGAAAATGGGCAGAAAGTTACAGTTAATGCGGATCGCTACTGTCACACGATTGAGATTCCTCTAACCAAACTTAAATTAGTTTAGTAGGAACCACAAAGAAGTCTGATTCTAAAAAGATGGAGCCACAGCACACACTTCACGGCGGCGTTTACTTTTAAAATATGGGAGATCTTTTTGCCGGATCCTGTACATTCTTGAATCAAATTAGATTTTCGAAATATAACCTTGTTAAAGACAACCAAAAATATTGACCAAACATTTTAAACAATCTATTGTTAAAGGTTTAACAATTTACTAGTTATTAATTTACTAAGAGAATCCAAAATATCAAACCTTTCTTTTGGTTTTGCTATCTAGTAAATAGCTCATTGCCTTTTATTGGCCTATTAATTGGCAATCCCTACTGTTAACTTGACCATTCCATCCACTGCACTGCTCTTATACCATTCCTTGATTTTAACTTCAACAAATTGTTAATAAATAGTAAGAAGTTAAAATCGTTTAAAATTAGTTAAGTTATTTATTAAGTCTCGTAATTAGTAAAAATGGCTTCAAAATCATTTAACATTTTACGCCTTGGTTTCTTAGGCTTAGTTAAAACAGAAACTAAGGTCTTGGAAACTCTCAGTTACAATATGCGTCTTTATTTGATTCTATTGGAACTTTTGAGCAAAATGTTGGTGTTAATTTTCAGCGCTGATTTCGAGTTCAAACATTGATTTTAACTATCTACTTAAGTTTTTTTTTTAAATACGAGTTTCCAACATTATTTTTACATTTCTTAATATCTACACATATTTCAAAAAATTGATATAATAAAATTTACAAAAGCAAAAATTACTTTCAAAGCGTTTTACTTTTTTCTGTTGAAAACCGTTTAGTGACAAATTGTCCAGCGCTTCCTTGAGATTATCCAATAACTACTGATGATTTTAAAATTTTTTTTTTAAAAGAACCATAAATAATATAACTGAATATCGAAGAAAATAATATTGATTTATTGTATTTTTTTTATATCGATAAGGATTCAAAACAAAGGGTTCATATTAACCAAGATTAGTTTTGATATCAAGCCCTACGCTAAGCCTCCACACAAAGCACGGATGAGACAATTTTCAATTCGAAAAAATGACATTTGTAGTTTTCATATATTTAGAAAAAGGCTTGAAGAGAAAGGGCAGATTGCTTCTGCTGAAGTCAGAAATTTAGTTTTTTTCGAGGCCAAGATTATTACAGGCTTTTTAGATAAGCTTTCAAAACCAGGGCAATGTCAACAAAACCTTCTCGCCAGCACAGTCAAACTTCTAAAGATTTATATGAAGCAGAGTATTCGAAATGGAAGTAAAATAATAATAAAATTCTGTTACATTAAAAAAACTTCGACACAGCTGAAACTTTGTTAATAGCTTCATTTTTAAGTCTTCACACATTTGGAGGTGATTGGCACGCCCTTATTGTTAAAAATCTATACTCATTTTCACACTAGATTCAGAGATTCCCAAATGTCGAAACATAGTTTTCGATAACTATGACACCCGGTGCATTTTAAGAATGCTACAAAAAAATCTACTGGAATATCTCAGAAAGTTCCAAAACCCCAGACTTGTGCACTATAAGTGTGAATAGCTCTGCATACTGCCAAAAAGAGTTTCCATTTTGAACTGAGGTTGCTATTCTGCTTACTCAAAAAACAATGCCATGTCGCGTTAATACTGTTCTTTGTTGCTGTATTTCTTTTCTCTACATGCTTAAAAAAGTTCATCTTTGGAGTGAGCAGAACACAAAGATATGTGTACTGAGATACAATCCGAATTTCTTCTATGTTGAAAATCCACTTTTCCCTTTTTAATAGATTGCCACCATTTCGAAAGACCATAATTTCCGATTTTGAGAGATTCACTTAAAGATTTCAACTGGTGCAGTACTCTTCAAAATGTTGTATCATGCGTTGCAAAACCTCTACATTCTCTGCTAAGATCACCATGTCGTCAGCATACAGGAACAACCTTATATTCAAACTGTCGATATTAAGACTTCCTTCAATAATCGCATGTAGATCATTTATATCATTTCTTGCCTTGGAGTTAGAAGGTCTCTGAAATATGCTTGAAATTCCAAAGCAGTTATGTCATTTCGTTTTTATGTTCAACAAGAAATGTAGGTTCAGACTTCATTCTCTGTTTTAATCAGAAATATGGAAATTTATTGCGAACTCAGTTTGATGAACACGACAATTATTCGACAATTCTATTCGGGCGAAACGAGCAATAGCTTTTTAAATTCCGGGCGAACAAAAATATTTCGGGTGAATGATTTTTCGGATGAAACTCACAGAAAGGCTGATTAAAAATCAAACTTAAGAACATATGTTTTTGACTTTTGATAAAATTTTGAGAAAAATCGAATTGACAGTTTTTTTTTAATAAAAATCTAAAAAATCATTACTCAAAGTTGGTAAAAATTGAATATCGATTCGAATATCTTTTCAAAAACTTGAAATTTAGGCTTCAACTTATTTTATCTGATAAGTTATATTGTTTTCAACATTCTTAAAAAATGTTGAGAAAAATCAAATTGACATTTTTTTTACAAAAAATAAAAACCTAATAAAAATTAATAAAAGTTGGTAAAAATTGATTTTCGACTTAAATATCTTTTCAAAACTTTGAGATATTGGCTAGAAACTACTTTAATTTAAAAATATTGTTGTCAACATTCAGTAAAATTTTGAAAAAAATCGAAATGACAGTTTTTTTTTAACTCTAAAAAAAAGCAATACTAAAACTTGGTACAAATTTACTTTCGACTTAAATAGCTTTTCAAAAATTAAAACTATTGGCTTTAAACTTATTTTATACCACAGAAAATATTGTTTTCGATATTCAGTAATTTTTTTATAAAAATCCAACAGTCCGTTTTTTCATAAAAAAAAATAAAATCTACAAAAAATGGTACGAAAATTTGGTAAAAATTGATACTTTGAAAAATTGACAAAATTGGGAAGTTGTGGGTCGCATCCCAGCCTTTTTTTTTCTTTAAATTCAAAGCCATTTAATTAAGCAAAAAAACTTTGATATTTAAGTTTAAAAAATATTTTTTGTATAGATTGTACATTCAAGAAATATCGACCCGTTTTTGAGATATCGTTCTATTCAAAAATCTCCTGATGCGAATCTGAATAAAATAATAACTTCAAAGTTTGCACCTAATCGAACAAATGGTTGGAGGAATCGAGGGGACCCACTTTTTTTTAATTTATTTATCGTCATGTAACACTTGACATATAGTTCCTATTACATTTGTGGAAATTCAGATGAACATGTTGCATGGACAACCCTTTAAGATTACACAACTGTCAAAGTCTACTATACTGAAAATGTGACTCAAAAGACTTCTAACGACCTTTTTATATAAAATACATATAAAAATACAATTAGAATGTCATTATTGGTATTCTAGATTGTGTTTATTGGCATTCTAGAGTAATTCTCAAAGCTTCTATGACAAGTTGTTTTTTTTGTTTTAAAAAGATCGGCTTTAAAACTCATTTTGGACTAATCTATTTTTTTAAGTAAATCTAAATTGCCATATCATCATCACTTAAGAGCTATTCCATGAGTCAAAAAACATTATGTATTCAACATTAAGCTAAACTTTATGGACACACAAAGTGTCGTTGTTAACAAAATTGTAATGCGTTTAACTGCTTCATTAAAATCAACAAAGTTATCTTAAGCGCTTGTGTCTGAGCTCTGAGTCTCTGACTCTCTGAGTCTCTCAAATAGAAACCTTTGCTTTATGTATATTGATGTTGAACCTTCCTGTCCCGTTCCTATATATGATACTTCTTTAAGTTTCAGCTTTGCCCATTAAAACACTTCACATTCCTTTAATGAGATTTCTCGTCTCTCTTTTCGTTCTTCACAGATTCGACGCGAATAAATCAACAAAAGGTGCATCCAAACTACGGCGGGATCTAATCAATGCCGAGATAGCCAACCTCAGAGATTTACTACCGCTGCCACAGTCAACGAGACAGCGGTTATCGCAGCTCCAGCTAATGGCGTTGGTGTGTGTTTACGTTCGAAAAGCGAACTACTTTCAACAAGGTGAGTCATATTATGTGTATTGGGATGTGGATAGATAGTTTGGAACAAATGTGAAGTGAACGAGATCGGCAGCGGAGTGTATCTCATGAAGGTACATATAATGCTGGCTATGGCTCTAGGGCTGGGTCTATAGCTTATAGCCCCAGCTCACATATGTCTTTGACGTAGCATAGCCGATGTCGTCGATCGTTGACGGTCCTGAGCCTGACTGAACGAGCCTGACTTTAATTTTATTTATTTTAATTTTCAATTACACTGAACTTCAAGGGGACGGCATTGGCGAGCTTCAGTTGATGGCAGGGAGGCGAGTAATACTTCTCCCTTATTTGTAGGAGACAAGTGTCTCCTTACGGCAATTAGATTCAGCATGCAAAACAATTGCAGCTTTACTAATGGGCCCTTCGCTTGAGCTATAAGAATCGTAGGAATCTGTTTACATTCATTGAACTGAGCTAAGCTGAGCTTCGAACAGGCTTACAGAACTAGCATTTGTAGGTATAGAGTAGCGTGAGAACTAATTGAGCGGGCAGCTCTTGGAGAACGCGGATCTTTTTAGCTCAAAATTAGCAAATTATGTCACGGCGAGGCAGCGGCGCGCGGCGGCATAAAGCTTGGTCGGAAATTCAAGCTGAAAAGCGGCTTCATTTCATCGTGGCCATAAGAGTGTACGAATAATTTACCCAAGTGACGTGTCTTAAACAGTATTTATTGCTGTCAAAGTTGCTGCTGGTGCTTGAAATTTACTTTTGCAGGCTACAGTGCAGTGTACCAACTTGCTAAATCTGTGTTGTAATGCCTATTTATTTATTTCTTTCTGGATTATGCGCATTTGGTTGAAGCTTGAAGGCAAACTAATGGTTGCGGACTTTGTGGATTGATTTGACATTCTAAATGTATGTTTGGTTGACAAGAAGTTACTGAACACTTTGATAGAGCTTAGCGTTAGTCATTGAATATTTTAATAGATATTATGTTTGACATGTTGATAACCCTTTTAATGCCGCGACATAAACAAACTCACAAACAAAAATTACATTTTTTCCATGTTTATAGAACTAAAATGTTTATGTTTGGCGGTACATTGCAAAGCCGTCAAAAAAGGCTCTAAATAAAGAGTATCAAATTTTAATTTGCGAAATGAAAATTGTTGCCTCAGAAACTTGTTCTTAAACTTTTTTAACCAAGTCTTTTGAATAATCAATATACTGTGTACGCAAAAGCAGAACTGACAGTTAACATTTGATAATTAATAAATTAAATTTATGTATAGGAAGAATTTATTAATGTAGTCAAAATTCAACTAGCTATAGAGGCAATGAATCCTGAACTGTCACATTAATGACAAATGTAAACGCATGAAATAGGAATGGGCAAGCTTAGACGACATATCTAATTGGCCTGCTGTCAAATTGTAGTTTAAGAACTCCAAATAATATTTTTGTGAAAATCAATTAGCAAAAGAATTAGATGTCAAAGATAAAAATAATGTATTTCTGGTCAAATTATAGTCCCAAAGAACATCATATATTTTCCAAAAGTTTTTCCTTTATCTGAACAATATCAACTTAATTGAAGGTCTCGTAACAAAACTATTATACAGTAACTCACATTTTTGATCAAATGTGAGCCACATTCTCTTAAAAAGTTTCATAAAAATTTACTATATGACACTGTAGAAATACTTTACACATGATTTGCTAGAGGTAAACAAGCTTAATGATCAAACCAGGGGTTCCTTGTTGGTGGCTGTTTGAAACCCAGCACATCAGAGGCGGCTTCTCTGATTGCATCTTGGCAATGTTGCCACTGGTTTTCGATACATTGTGTTGGCGGCAGAGAACTTCGAGAGAGGTTACTTGTAACTCGGGCGGAAAAGGATTTGGCGACCTCTGGCGATTGTAGCCGTTCGACGTTGTATCTTCTCCCGGCAAATCCCTGTTTTGCCTTGGTCCGGAAATCCGAAGTGCTACCTTGGCTCAAACGAGGTAGTGGTCCGAGTCGATGTTAGCTCCTCGGAAAGTTCGTACATCCATAATGCTGGAAGCGTGTCTGGCGTCGATCGCAATATGGTCAATCTGGTTGACTGTAGATTGATCTGGGGAAGTCCCATTTCCTTTGTGGATATTGAGGTGTGGAGAACGCATACTGGCTACCATGAAATTTCACCCCGCAGCAAAATCTATGAGCCTGAATCCGTTGTCGGAAGGGTTGTCGTGCAGGCTGTTCTTCCCGATTATTCAACCAAAGATTTCTTCCCTTCCTAGCTTGGCATTAAAATCGCCCAGGAATATTTTAATATCGTAGCTAGGAAACTGCTTATATGTTTTGTCTAAGAGCTCGAAGAACATATCTTTGGTGTTGTCGTCTTTCTCTCCTGTGGGGGCGAGCGCGCATATCAGGCTAATGTTGCCGAATTTTGCTTTGATGCGTATGGTCATGAGGCACTAATTGATGCACCTATGGCTCAGACTTCTTGCCTAAGTCTGGCTCCAATGGCGAAACCGCATCCAAATAAGCGCTGTTGGTTTTCTTGGTAGCAGTCACCATAGTAAATATCGCAGTTTTTCATCCTCTTTTTGCCCGGCCCATTCCATCGTATTTCCTGGATGGCGGTGATATCTGCTTTATAGCGGTCTAGGGCCTCTGCTAATTCTTCGGCCGCACGTGGTCTGTTAAGGGACCTAACATTCCACGTGCATATCCGAAGTTCGTTGTCCTTAATTCGTTTGCGTTGGTTGTCAACAGTAAATCCGTCAACTATGAAAGCTTTTACGTGGCCAGGAAGTCACCCCTACGGCACAACCCCCAATCTGGTGGGCCAGATCCTAAGTATAATTCCAAAAATGGGGAGCCGGATAAAATCACTCCTTATAGGCCTGGGCTCCAAATAAGTCGAAGAAGCCCTATAAGGTGTTCACTAAGTAGTTCAACCTTACTGGAACTGTAGACGCCACCGTTGATTCCATCTCGGGAATTCCTCCCTGCCGTCTGAATAAGGAGAGGTGCCTTAGTGGAAACACTTCTCCCCCACCTCTCTCGTTTGCTGCCAACAACAACTTTCCACTGGGGTTGGAAACCCAATCTCCAGTTAAGGTACTAGGCACCCGATGTTCACCACGGGGAGGTGAGAGTTGGAGTTGATAGATAGATTTGGTTTTGAGAAAAACCTGTGGACGCTTGTGTCTTCTTGAATGCACATGTCTACCATTTGAACATTATTTAATTATTTTATAAAAAATAAAAAGATTACAAAATTAAAGAAATAAGCCGGTTTTTAAAGGTAAGTATAAAATAACTATTGGAGGAACTTAATTACGCATAAAGAAATCTCGAACAAATTAAAATGTTCCAATTCTTTCAGCAAGCATAGAAAGATGCTTAATATAACAACAAAAAGTCGACCGTCAGGAAAAAAACCCAAATTGAAATACTGTTACAAAACGGAACATCGTTAGATCTGTCCATCGCTGTGAACATTTTGAAAATGCTGTGCAATTAAAATAGCACTTATCAGCTACTCAGGGAGTTGATGTCAGCCAAGAAACCGCTTAGAAGAGTTCTAAGACAAGCTGGAATGAAACGACGAGCAAAAATAAGAAAACCGTTACTGACGAATCGCCACCGAAAGCTGCATCAATGTTTTAGACTGACCACCCAATCCCCGGATCTGAACCCCATTGAACATCTTTGGGGGTCTCTTCTGACCACAAAAACCATCTAAAGCTTCTCTAAGACCCTGGACCCTGATAATGACGTTAGCGGTGGATCGTTTTCAATATATATAAAAGTATGGGTGATATTTCAAAAAGGGTAAATTTATGAAAAGATTGAGAGACGTTTTGTGTTTGTTCAAAATGTATTAATAACAGCTGAAAAAAGGTTCTTGCCCCAATTTTTCTCTATAAGAAAAGCATACACTTTTGGAATGTGCTTATATCAAGAAAAATCAATAATTTAATTATGGAGTTATGTACTTAGAAGGAAAAAGAAACGATTTGGGGGAGAATAACATCGAATTTTAATTCCCATTCGGATTCAGCATGGTACAGGACCGTTGAAGCAATCACAAAAAAATTTTTTAAATTAGAAGGTGGCCGATGATGATGTAGATGAAATTTTGCAAATTCCTGTGGCAATTCTTGAAACTATTCTTGAAACATGCATCCCTCCAAAATCAACAATACTTAAAAAATAATTGCCTGTAGCAAAGAATCGTAGAGCTACCAATACCTGGTTTATGGGTGCAATTAAATAATTTCTAGAAGGCGCAAAATTTTGATCAACGACTTGTTATAAAAGTCATGTATTAAACCTGTTATAAGGCCGTTCTAGATCCTTCTGGATTTGTTTTAATAAAGGGTTGGGGCTTAACAACCTGACATATTTTAAGGACCCGAGCACAGCCGCATCAAAACATTACGGAAACAGTTGAAGGTTTTCAATCTTTATTTTTTAAAAATCACATCGTTCAAATGATGACCATTTCGTTCAATACAATTTTCGAGCTGTTTTTCAAATTTTTGATAACTTTTTGCAAAATTGCAAGCGATATATTCCTCATTTCGGTCTCAATATTCGTCCTAAGTTGGTCCAAGGTGCGTGGTTTATTGATGTAGACACGTTGCTTCAGATAACCCCACAAAAAAGTAGTCATCGACGTAAAAATCTGGCGAACGCGGGCGGCCACTGAACTCGGTGCTGTGAGAGATTAAACGGTGGCTGAAGTGCTTGCGTAGGAATTTCAATGTAACTCGTGAGGTATGGCAGGTGGCACCATCTTGTTGGAAAAAAGTACGATTCAGTTTATGTCTCCGCTTCAACTGTTTGGCAAACGACCGTAGAATCTCGACATAGAGCTCTGTATTCACGGTTTCGGTGAAGAAGTAGGGGCCAACTATCCCCCACTCTGCAACTCCGCACCAGACCGTTGGGAATGTAGGGGTTTCGCGACGAGGTTCTGTTGGATTTTCGACAGCGTAATATCGACAGTTCTGTTTATTAACGGTTTCATTCAAATAAAAATGCGACTCATCGCTAATCATTAGGAACTCACGTAGAATTTCTCTGCTGGCTAACTTCGCTGTCCATTTGCCTAGCAAACTGTAACCTCGCCGCATAATCGGTCAGTAAGAGTTCTTGTGTGATAAGAAACTTGTATAGATGAAAGTGCATTGCTTTTAACATCTTTTGGAAAGCCATCTTTTTAGTCAAACGAAATCTTTTGCAGAAGGCCAATTATTCATCAAAACTAAAAACGTACTCATTTCTATCATAAACCTGATGGGGGGACACCAACTTCAATCAATTTAATAACCTCCACATCATATTCCAAAAAATCGGCGAATTCAAAATTCAACGGGAAAAATATTTTCACTCCAAAAATAATAATTATTTCATGCTTAATTCTTGCGTTTTAAAGCAAAATACGCGTTAAGAGCAAAAATAATTCATTCCAGAATCGCTTTTTAAAGTCGAGATTTTAACAAATGATCTGTAGAGCGTCATTATCTGTCTCTTTCGAAAGGGTCTTAGTGGTATTAATTTCCGTACTTCTTTCATAAATGTGGGCAGCGTACAGAAAAATACTTTTTTGGCCGTCATCTATTTTTGAAGACCAGCTGCGAACCCTTTTCTTGAATATCATTCCGGTTGACAAGTGTTTTTTAATACAAGTCAATTTCGCCAGAACTTATTCCTTACCTATGTTAGGCAATTATTACGGTTCTATTTTCTTTAGCACACCACTTAATGGTAAAAATAAGATAACCATTTTATGTCAAATGGATGTCTTGAGAAACAGGATCTTAAAGTTTTGTAACAGAGTTTATGGCAAAACTATGTATTATGAGGTAATAATTCCAAAGAACAGTCTTATAGATTGAGTAGAAGTAGATGGTGCAGATACACAAGGCAAAAGACGTTTTGCAACGTTCTTAGGAATGATGAAAGAAAAATATACCTTTTGGAGTTTGACTCCAGAAGAAATGGATAGCTGTCCTCAAAAAAAGGAGTTTTAATTACGTTATTCAAAATAGGTTAAACACGGAAGTTGCAGCATCATAGTGTTTGGTTCCTGGTTGCTGGTTTTGTTTTGGACCGATCTTCCAAATTCATGCTAAATGTGAAAGAGGAAATATATCGATATACTTTGAAAGAGCTAATGCTTTCGTTTATTTTTGACATCAGTATAGCAAGAAAACGATCTCAAGCACTCTTCAAAATTTGGCCATCAAACTTTTGGTTTCCTCAAAGCTTTGAATTCCTATACTGGGTAAAAAAGTTGTGACAGTTAGTTGCATATTAATTTATTTATTGAAACTGGAGATTTGTCAAATAGTAAGCTTAAGAATGGTGATGG
This sequence comes from Eupeodes corollae, assembly GCF_945859685.1. Taxonomy (NCBI): domain Eukaryota; kingdom Metazoa; phylum Arthropoda; class Insecta; order Diptera; family Syrphidae; genus Eupeodes; species Eupeodes corollae. The sequence goes on from NC_079147.1 coordinate 152,366,644, forward strand.
ATTCTATATTTTATTTTCTTAAAGAATAATGTAATTATATTATTAATAAACAATCAAATTAAATGAATTACGGTGGGTTTTGATGGCCTTTATTGAAATCTAAAATTAAATTTAATCTATCACATACAATTTTTGAGATATACCTTTATAAAATTGCAAAAATATAAATCTGAGAAATGATGACGTCGAAAGTGGTATTTTTTAAAATTTGAGTAGATAACTTAAAGCAAAGTTCGGATTTGAAATCAGCACTAAAAATTAACTCCAAAACCATGAAAGCTTTAAATTCAAGATTCAAGGAGCCTCAAAAAATGTAATGAGCATTTTTAGTAACAAAGTAAAATAGCAAATACTGAAACTGTTTCTAGAAGACACATATTTTTACTCGCAGTTTTTTAGGGGTGGAGGCTTCGTCTTAGTATATCAAAAAATTAGGCTAAGACATGCGCCCCCAACCCAAATGAATAATTTAATTAGTGCAACAGTTTGTAGAAAACCAAGGCCTAGTGACAAATTTCAAGCATTCCTGTATGCGATAGTAATGTCAGGGATATATGGGACCTACAGTTTGTATAACGAATCTTAACAGCTTATTTCACATTTTTATGACAAGTCTTACTCTAAAAGGATATGTCAATTCCTCACAAGAGTCGTGTGAAAAAGAACCTAAGGCGGCACCGGTAGGGATTGATATGAAAGGTAATGGTACTTTGGCGCCCCTATAGTTTATGTTTGTTGTGGTTGTTATCTAATATCCGATTGAAGAAGGCCTTTAAGTTCGTCAGCTTTTTTAAATTTATAGCTATTGTCTTTCTTCGACACCTTAGATTATAGAAACAAATTGATTGGCGTGTCCTGTGCCTAATTCTGGGATTTGTTCTTAAATATTTTTTCTATCTTAACATTCTTACATTCTTCTAAAGAATAAACAGGAAAATGGTGTTGTGCTCTCAAGACTATTCTAAAAAAAAAGGAGATTTAATTTTAGTTTCCTTCTCATTGCTCGAACTTCCTGTGGTGGTTGGAAGCGTGCTGCAGACACTGAATCTATAAAAAGATTGTTAAATATTGAATTAAAATTTTAAACAAAGTTTTAAAAAATGCAACTAACTGACTTTGTTGATGTTAAAATATGTGGGTCCCTATATGCCATAATTACCATTTGTCTTTTTTCAACTTCTTCTACAAAATATTGTCCTTTAGTAGGTTATTTTAAAAAAAAGTGTGGCTTTCTTTTTCCTTCACCAATACTGAATATGGTACTAATTGAAGATTACTTTTCCTTAACGGTTTTCAGTCGCAGTTGGGACATTTGACCTGTTTAATTTTGTTCCAAACTTCCCAAGAACAAGCTGAATTGATAATAATCGATATTTATTAATTTTGTGCATGGCATTTCTATGTTCTTCATTAAGACAAATTTGTTGAACTGTTTCTTCTTAGAAGAATTGTGAAAAGAAAATGTAACTCTTTATAAGTGTTCCGTCAATTTGTTTTGCTTATGGTCTTATCTATATTTATTTACTTAGGTCCTCAAAATTATAAATTCCGTGTGTGATCGTTGTCCCTAGCGGGACAAAAAACCACAACTACTTCTACGTTCCACCGTATGCTCTTTCTGGCGATGCGTTGCAACTCCTTCATCTCAATTTCTTTTTCTTAATCTCTACGATTCCTCCTCAACTGTGGGTTCCTGATCCATTATCCAATCTTCATTGAATATAAGTTTGGGCCAGAAAATATGTAAGA